>NW_027554489.1:0-29759 GCF_053574225.1 Canis aureus
CGTAGGACTTTAATCGTTGAACAAACGAACCCTTAATAGCTGCTGCACCATTAGGATGTCCTGATCCAACATCGAGGTCGTAAACCCTATTGTCGATATGGACTCTTGAATAGGATTGCGCTGTTATCCCTAGGGTAACTTGTTCCGTTGATCAAAAATTATTGGATCAATAAGTGATGTTATATTTTGACTTGTGGGTCTAAATTTTAATCACTCGGGAGTTTTTTTATATTCCGAGGTCACCCCAACCTAAATTGCTAACCCACAATAATGGTGTAATGTTATGCCTTGTAGGTATTTAGTATCCATAAGTTTGGGTTAGTTAATTAAAGCTCCATAGGGTCTTCTCGTCTTATTGTGGCATTCCCGCCTCTTCACGGGAAGGTCAATTTCACTGATTGGGAATAAGAGACAGTTAAACCCTCGTGTGGCCATTCATACAAGTCCTTATTTAGAGAACAAATGATTATGCTACCTTTGCACGGTCAGGATACCGCGGCCGTTAAACAAGTGTCACTGGGCAGGCAGTGCCTCCAATACTAGAAATGCTGGAGGTGATGTTTTTGGTAAACAGGCGGGGTTTGTGTTTGCCGAGTTCCTTTTACTCCTTTTAATCTTTCCTTAAATGCATGCCTGTGTTGGGTTAACAATAGGGTAGATAAGTATTTCATTTTTGGGTTGATATTATCAGATTGTTAACTATCAGTGGTCTATCCGTTTCTGATATAAGCTTATGCGGGGAGAAAATAGTTCTTGTTACTCATACTAGCATTGTTGCTTCTATATTTAAATAGAATGGCCCAGGAGGTATAATTAGGAGTTGATGTAATATGATTGGGATTAAGTTATATTGTTTGTTGAGCTGGAACGCTTTCTCAATTGGTGGCTGCTTTTAAGCCAACTATGGTGATGTTAGTATATACTCTCTAATAAAGGTTGTATCCTGATTCTAAGAAGCTGTACCTTCTTAGACTATATTTTAAATTTACATTAAAATTTTGTTTTTTTTAGGTAAATTTAAAGTTGAACTAAAATTCTGTTTGTGGGCAACCAGCTATCACCAGGCTCGTTAGGCTTTTCACCTCTACCCACAAATCTTCTCACTATTTTGCTACATAGATGAGTTGATCCTTTTAGATTGTTTATGGGTAGCTCGTCTGGTTTCGGGGAGCTTAGCTTAAGTTCTCTTTGTTAAGTCGTTTCTGGCTAGTTCATTATGCAAAAGGTAAAAGGGGTAATCTTTGCTGTTTAATACTGTTAAGATGTCTTTCATCATTCCCTTACGGTACTATCTCTATCGCTCCAATTAAAATTTCTATCTCCTATACTTTTATTATTTAACTAAATGTTTTACTTTATATGTCTGTGATACTTAAGTTTGGGGTTAGTTGGGCTAGCTTTTGTTCAAAGTGGTCATAAGTAATGAAATCTTCTGGGTGTAGGCCAGACGCTTTAGTTAAGCTACACTTTGATTAATCCAAGCACACCTTCCGGTATGCTTACCTTGTTACGACTTGTCTCCTCTTGTGTCTTAGTTAAGTTAATATGGTTATGGTTGTGTCTTATTACTTGAGGAGGGTGACGGGCGGTGTGTGCGTGCTTCATGGCCCTATTCAATTAAGCTCTCTATTCTTAATTTACTACTAAATCCTCCTTCAGTTTTTAATTTCATAAAAACGTTCGTGGAATGTTCTTGGGTAGAAAATGTAGCCCATTTCTTCCCACCCCATAAGTTACACCTTGACCTAACTTTTTTATGTAAAATGATTGTGCTTACTATTCTACCTTTTGAGGGTTTGCTGAAGATGGCGGTATATAGACTGAATTAGCAAAGGGTGGTGAGGTTTATCGGGGTTATCGATTATAGAACAGGCTCCTCTAGAGGGATATAAAGCACCGCCAAGTCCTTTGAGTTTTAAGCTATTGCTAGTAGTCCTCTGGCGAATTATTTTGTTGTAAAATTATCTATGTTTAGGGCTAAGCATAGTGGGGTATCTAATCCCAGTTTGGGTCTTAGCTATCGTGTAGTCAGATTATTATAAAGTCACTTTCGTGGTCTATTTTATGGTAACTGTAGCTTTTTACGGCTTAGTTAAGTTTTAACTTTAGTGCAAAGGTATCTTAAACACGCTTTACGCCGTGGGCCTATTAGTTTGGGTTAATCGTATGACCGCGGTGGCTGGCACGAAATTTACCAACCCTTTTTAGTATGGCTTAGTCAAACTTTCGTTTATGGCTTAATTTTTATCACTGCTGTATCCCGTGGGGGTGTGGCTTAGCAAGGTGTTATGAGCTACTTAAGAGTGTGCTTGATACCTGCTCCTTTAGATCACTGCTGATTTTAAGGGCATTCTCACTGGGGCGTGGAGACTTGCATGTGTAAGTCTACTAAGAACTAATAGGAAGGCTAGGACCAAACCTTTGTGTTTATGGAGTCGTGCGACTCATCTTGGCATTTTCAGTGCCTTGCTTTATTAATTAAGCTACATTAACTTATACTGAAATTGTAGTGTGTATAATAAATAAAATACATAGTAAATATGAGAGGAAAAAAAAAGGGGATGCTATCTATAGATAGACCACGAGATCGAATGCGTGTAAGACTGTTGTGTTAAGTTAACTAGAGTAGCAATACATTTGTATACAATTTAAATAAAGCTTGTGAGTATTGTATGCACTTAGTCCTGTTTTTGGGGTTTGGCAGGACATAAATAAGTGTATAATAGATGACATGAGTTTATGGGGGGTAAGGGGGGTTTGTATAAGTTAACTTAATGTCTTGCGCGTGTACGTACGTGTACACACGTGTACGTACGTGTACACACGTGTACGTACGTGTACACACGTGTACGTACGTGTACACACGTGTACGTACGTGTACACACGTGTACGTACGTGTACACACGTGTACGTACGTGTACGTACGTGTACGTACGTGTACGTACGTGTACACACGTGTACGTACGTGTACACACGTGTACGTACGTGTACACACGTGTACGTACGTGTACACACGTGTACGTACGTGTACACACGTGTACGTACGTGTACACACGTGTGTCCTAGAATTATATGTCCTGAAACCATTGACTGAATAGCACCTTGATTTTATGCGTGAGTTGATAAATGATAATGAATAAGTCCAGCTACAAGTTATTTGACTGCATTAGGGCCGCGACGGGCATATTCCCTGAGAGCAGAAGATAAGTTAGAGTTAGTGCCGTTGCGGTCATAGATGAGTGATAGCAGATTCCCCCCCTAAAAATAAAAGATACCAAATGCATGACACCACAGTTATGTGTGATCATGGGCTGATTAGTCACTAGTCCATCGAGATGTCCCATTTGCGAGAATTAGTAGGATTGGAATAAATAGAGTCATGGCCCTGAGGTAAGAACCAGATGCCAGGTATAGTTTCATGATAGTAACCCCCACATTAGCATGGGCCCGGAGCGAGAAGAGTGACATTACAGGCAAGGATTGATGGTTTCTCGAGGCATGGTGATTAAGCCCTTATTGGACTAAGTGATATGCATCTAGTTACTGTTGAGGATCAATGGGTTGTGGAATTGGACTAGACATGTCCTATGTAAAGATATAATATCATGTACATGCTTATATGCATGGGGCAAGCCATTAATGCACGACGTACATAGGGGAGGGAAAGAAGGATTTTTTGGAGATACTGACATAGCACAGTAGAGGTGGTCCAATATATGAATGTAGGGGGTGTCAGGGAATAGTTTAAGAAGAATTTCAGCTTTGGGTGCTGATGGTGGAGCAAGAGCTTCTTCCTTGAGTCTTAGGGAGGGCGACTACTCTCCATTTTTGGTTTACAAGACCAAGGTAATGATTATACTACAAAGACTCTTCATTTTAGAAGATTATTTTCGATAACGCTAATTGTTGGCATTAGAATCAATAGGATGGTGAAATATAGAATTGAGGCGACCTGTCCGATAATGATGAAAGGGTGTTCAACTGGCTGTCCTCCAATCCAAGTTAAAGTGAGAAGATCGGCGACTAAAAGTCAGAATAGGCATTGGCTGAGGGGTCGGAATATTATACTGCGTTGCTTAGATGTGTGGAGGAATGGAATGAATGCTAAAATTAGGATGGAGAATACTAGGGCGAGTACACCTCCTAATTTATTAGGGATAGATCGTAGGATGGCATAGGCGAATAGGAAGTATCATTCAGGTTTGATATGTGGAGGGGTGTTTAGGGGGTTTGCAGGGGTGTAGTTGTCTGGATCTCCTAATAGGTCTGGTGAAAATAAAACTAGTGATATTAAGACTAGGAGCAGGAGTAGGATTCCTAGGATATCTTTAATTGTGTAGTAGGGGTGAAACGGAATTTTGTCTGAGTCTGATGTGATTCCTGAGGGGTTGTTGGATCCGGTTTCGTGTAGAAATAGGAGGTGTACTATTGCTAGAGCTGCGATGATGAATGGAAAGATAAAATGAAATGCAAAGAATCGTGTTAAGGTTGCTTTGTCTACTGAGAAGCCACCTCAGATTCACTCTACTAAGTTGGTTCCGATATAGGGGATGGCGGAGAGAAGGTTAGTGATTACAGTTGCCCCTCAAAATGATATTTGTCCTCACGGCAGTACATAGCCTATGAATGCTGTGGCTATGGTTGCGAATAGTAGTACAATTCCAATGTTTCATGTTTCTATGAATACATAGGATCCATAGTATAGGCCTCGTCCCACATGTATGAATAGGCAGATGAAGAATATGGAAGCGCCATTTGCATGTATATAGCGGATAATTCAGCCGTAGTTAACGTCTCGACAGATGTGGGTGACCGATGAAAAAGCTGTGGCCGTGTCCGATGTGTAGTGTATAGCTAGAAATAAACCTGTTAGAATCTGTAGAATCAAGCATACTCCTAATAAGGACCCGAAATTCCATCAAGCAGAGATGTTAGATGGCGCTGGGAGGTCAATGAATGAATTGTTGACAATTTTGGCTAGTGGGTGGGTTTTTCGAATGTTGGTCATTAATGTTCTTATAGTTGAAATACAACGATGATTTTTCATGTCATTAGTCATGGTTAAATTCCATGTAGGAATAATGATAACATACATTGTATTTATTTTAAGTATCGTTTTTGTGATGAGTTTTGTGGGTTTTGCCACTAAACCATCTCCTATTTATGGTGGGCTTGTGCTAATTATTAGCGGTGGGATTGGTTGTGCGATTGTTCTGAATTTTGGGGGTTCTTTTTTAGGGCTGATAGTGTTTTTAATTTATTTGGGGGGTATATTAGTAGTATTTGGTTATACAACTGCTATGGCTACTGAGCAATACCCTGAGGTGTGAGTTTCAAATAAGGCTGTTCTAGCGGCTTTTATTACTGGTCTATTGTCTGAGTTGTTGACTGCTTGCTATATTTTGAAGGATGATGAGGTGGAGGTAGTATTAAAGTTTAATGGAATAGGGGATTGGGTAATTTATGATACGGGGGACTCTGGGTTTTTTAGTGAAGAGGCTATGGGTATTGCGGCTTTATATAGTTATGGAACCTGGTTGGTGATTGTTACAGGTTGGTCGCTGTTAACTGGTGTGTTGGTTATCATGGAAGTTACCCGTGGTAATTAAGGATTAGTAGGCTGAGAATTATAGTTAGTATGAACGATAGGAAATAGAGCTTGATGAGACCCTTTTGATTTGAAATAAGGGTAGAAGATTTTATTTGGAAATACGAGATTGATTTGGGTAGGATGTTTTCTAGTCAGATGGAGTCCAGAAGTATAGATGCTGATTTCTGGCTGATGGTTAAACTTGTTTTAGGTGTGAGGCGGTGCATAATGGTTGGATAATAGCCAAGGAGGGTGGAAAATTTAAAGTAATTAGATGGATAGTTAAATTTGAGTCCTTGTATGGTAAGGTTTAGTTCTAGTGCCAGGATGAAACCCAAGATAGTTACTGCAAGGGCTATCATTTTTAGATAATGAGGCATAGTTATCTGTGGGATGGTGGTGGGTGTGATGCTGTGGGAGATAATGTATCCTGCAAATACACTTCCGATAAGGAGTCGTTTAATAGAGTTAATTAGGAGAGGATTATTCTCGTTGATAAGGATTATAGGGGAGAAGCGGGGCTGGCCTAGTAGAGCGAAGAATATAATTCGGGTGCTGTAGGCAGCGGTTAGGGATGTGGCAACGAGTGTAATTAAGAGGGCTCAGGCGTTGGTATTCGACGTGTTAGCGGACTCGATGATCAGGTCTTTGGAGTAGAATCCTGTAAGGAAAGGTATGCCTGTTAATGCGAGGCTTCCGACAATCAGGGAAGTTGTGGTGAAGGGAAGGACTTTAAATAGGCCACCTATCTTTCGAATGTCTTGTTCATCGTTTAGGCTGTGGATAATTGACCCTGAACATATGAATAACATAGCTTTAAAAAATGCGTGAGTGCAGATGTGTAAGAAGGCTAGGTAAGGCTGGTTAATGCCAATTGTTACTATTATTAGGCCTAGTTGGCTTGAGGTAGAGAACGCTACAATTTTTTTGATATCGTTCTGTGTAAGAGCGCAGATTGCAGTAAATAGTGTAGTAATAGCCCCTAAGCATAAAGTGAGGGTTTGAATAGTTTGATTATGCTCTATTAGTGGATGAAAGCGGATAAGAAGAAATACTCCTGCTACAACTATTGTGCTTGAGTGAAGTAGGGCTGATACAGGAGTGGGGCCTTCTATGGCTGAGGGGAGTCAGGGATGTAAGCCGAATTGAGCAGATTTACCGGTAGCTGCTAATAGTAAGCCAAGTAGCGGCAAATTAAAATTATCGTTTGTTGTAATAAAGATTTGTTGAAGGTCTCATGTGTTTAAGTTCAATAGAAACCATGCTATGGTTATAATGAAGCCTACATCTCCAATACGGTTATAGAGGATAGCTTGTAGGGCAGCTGTATTTGCATCGGTTCGGCCGTATCATCATCCAATAAGTAAAAATGATATAATGCCAACTCCTTCTCAGCCAATGAATAGTTGGAATATGTTGTTTGCGGTGACTAAGACTATTATAGTAATAAGAAATAAGAGAAGATACTTGAAAAATCGGTTAATATAAGGATCGGAGTGTATATATCATATAGAAAACTCTATAATAGACCACGTGACAAAAAGGGCTACGGGCACAAAGATTATTGAGAAGTAGTCTAATTTAAAACTCATGGATAGTTTTATGGTCTGGATTGTTATTCAATGTCAGTTTGAAACAATTGTTTCCTGTCCTGAGTAGATGAATATTATTGTGGGAATTATGCTAATTATGAATGCGTAAGAAGTAGCGGTTTTTACATAGTATGGGTATAGCTTATTTTTGTAGAGTTTAGTAGAGGTTATAATGATGGGCAAAGTAAGAATGACTAGAGCTGTGATTATGCATGAAGTAAATATATTTATTACTTTTATTTGGAGTTGCACCAATTTTTTGGTTCCTAAGACCAATGGATTACTTCTATCCTATAAAAGTTGAAAAAAGCCATGTTCTTATACATGGGAGCATGAGTTAGCAGTTCTTGCAGTACTTTTTCGGTAAGCAAAAAGGTTTGAGCTTTTATTATTAGATTCACAATCTAATGTTTTTGTTAAACTATGCTTACAGTAGATGGGACCGAGAATAATTTTAGGGTTAAGGGATAGGAGGAGTAGAGGCAGTAGATGCAAGGTTATTAGGGCATTTTCTCGTGTGAATGACGGTTTGATATTTTTGATATGGTGGGAATATTTACCACGCTGTGTGGTGATTAGTATATAAAGTGAGTATAGGGCAGTGATGGTGATGTTAATTCCTATTAGAATAATAGTAATGTTGGATCATGAGAATGAGGATATCACTACAAATAGTTCTCCGATAAGATTAATTGTTGGAGGAAGAGCCAGATTTGTGAGGCTTGCTAATAACCATCAGGCTGCTATCAGGGGAAGGAGGGTTTGAAGTCCTCGTGCGAGAATCATAGTACGGCTATGGATTCGTTCGTAATTGGAGTTGGCTAAGCAGAATAGCATCGAGGATGTTAAACCATGGGCAATTATTAGGGCTGTTGCACCTATATAACTTCATGGTGTTTGAATAAGAACCGCTACAATAACGAGTGCCATATGACTAACTGAGGAGTATGCAATTAGGGATTTTAGATCTGTTTGACGGAGACAGATAGAGCTTGTTATGATTATGCCTCATAGAGATAATATTATGAAAGGATACGCTATGAAGTTGGTCAGGGGGTTTAGTAGGGTTGTAATTCGTATCATGCCATAGCCTCCTAATTTCAGGAGTACGGCGGCAAGTACCATGGAGCCGGCAATAGGGGCCTCTACGTGTGCTTTTGGTAGTCACAAGTGGAGGCCGTATAGAGGTATCTTTACTATGAATGCTATCATGCATGCCAATCATAAGAAAACATTAGATCAGGAGTTTGGCAGAGGTTGAATTCAGTATTGAATTATGAGAAAATTTAGGGAGCCCATGAAATTGTGGATGTAAAGGAGAGCTACTAGGAGTGGGAGAGATCCTATTAAAGTATAAAATAAGAAGTAGAGCCCTGCGTTTAGTCGTTCAGTTTGATTCCCCCATCGGGTAATAATGATCAGGGTTGGGATTAGTGTTGCCTCAAATAGGATGTAAAAGAAGATAAGTTCAGAGGCGGTGAAAGTTATAATTAGGAACAACTGGAGAAGAATCAGTATTGAAATATATAGTTTTTTTCGAGTTAAGGGTTCTTTTGATAAATGGTGTTGGCTTGCTATAAGTATAAGGGGTAGAAGTCATGTTGTAAGTGCTAGTAGCGGTGCTGATAGGGAGTCAGAGAAAAATATTAAGGAGGGGTTCAATGTATTATCATTTGGTTGATTCAGGTAGAATAAGCTGATTAAGCTGATTAGCAAACCATATGTTGTCGTGTTAATTCAGATTATGTTAGGCTTTGATACTCATGTAAGGGGGATCAGTATGATAGTGGGGATGATAATTTTTAGCATTGTAAGAGGTTTAGGTTTTGTACGTAATCAGTCCCGTAGGTGTTAGATACTATAACTAGTAGAGATAGTCCTAATGCTGCTTCGCAGGCAGCAAATACTAGTAGTACGATTGGTATCATGCTGGCTAATGTAAGGTGGTTGTTGAGAATAGTTACAGATATTATTACAAATAGTGATAATATTATGCCCTCTAAGCATAGTAGCGATGATATTAGGTGTGATCGATAAACAAGTATACCTATTAGAGAAAGAATGAATGCCAGAAAGATATTAATATATACTATGGACATATGATAATTATGAGATAAATCATAATCTAATGAGTCGAAATCATTTGTTTTGGCTTAAACTAATTATCATATTCGGTTCATTCTAGCCCCTTTTCGGTTCATTCGTACGCTAGGCTTGCAGCTAGGAGGGAGATTAGTAGGAGTGCTATGATAAGTATTGTTGTCAACTTGTTGGTTTGTGACGCTCAGGGAAGTGGGAGTAGGAGTGCGATTTCTAGGTCGAAAAGCAGGAATGTGATGGCAACTAGGAAGAATTTTATAGAGAAAGGTAGGCGAGCAGATCCCATGGGGTCAAAACCACATTCGTAGGGGCTTGTCTTGTCTGTATAAATATTTAGTTGGGGAAGTCAGAATGCGATTAGTACAAGTAAGGACGCTAGGGTTACATTAGTTATCAAGGTTAGTATTACGTTTATTACTTCTTTCCAGGTTGATCTGGAGCTAACTGATTGGAAGTCAATTGTACTAGTTATACTAAAGAAATAGGATCCTCATCAATAAATAGATACATATAAGAATAGTCAGACTACATCAACAAAGTGTCAATATCATGCAGCGGCTTCAAATCCGAAGTGGTGGTTTGATGTGAAGTGGTAGTATAGTTGTCGGAGAAAGCACACGATAAGGAATGTGGAGCCAATAATTACATGTAGTCCGTGAAACCCAGTAGCTATAAAAAAGGTAGATCCGTACACTCCGTCGGAGATTGTAAAAGATGTCTCGTAGTATTCGGAGGCCTGTAATAGTGTAAAATATACGCCTAAGGAGATTGTAATAAATAGGCCTTGAAGTATGTGTTTACGATTGCCTTCTATTAAACTATGATGGGCTCAAGTAATAGATACTCCGGAGGCTAGGAGGACTGAGGTGTTGAGTAGAGGAACTTCTAGTGGGTTAAGAGGAATAATGCCGGTGGGAGGTCAGCAACCTCCAAGTTCAGGAGTAGGGGCTAGGCTGGAATGGTAAAAGGCTCAAAAGAAGCCTGCAAAGAAAAATACTTCTGATACAATAAAAAGAACTATTCCGTACCGTAGTCCTTTTTGTACAATAGGGGTGTGATGTCCTTGGAATGTGCCTTCTCGGATCACATCTCGTCATCACTGGTATATGGTTAGCAGGTTGGTTGTGAATCCTAATGTAAGTAGGGATATTGAGTTATAGTGAAATCATATGATAAGACCCGATGTTATAAGAAGGGCAGAAAGGGCTCCTGTTAGCGGTCATGGGCTTGGGTTAACTATATGGTAAGCGTGAGTTTGGTGGGTCATTAGGTGTTGTCATGTAAGTATAGACTTACTAGTAAGGTAAAGACATAGGCTTGAATTAAGGCAACAGCAAACTCTAGAATCGTAAATAGAATTAAAATAATAAAAGTGATGAAAGCTGTGGTCGCGCTAATATTAATAAGAGCTAAGGTAGCCCCTCCAATCAAATGGATTAGGAGGTGTCCTGCAGTAATATTGGCGGTTAATCGAACGGCTAGAGCTATGGGTTGAATGAATAGACTAATAGTTTCGATGATTACTAGTATTGGAATTAGGGGAAGAGGGGTGCCTTGGGGTAGAAAGTGTGCCAAGGATGCTTTGGTCTTATAGCGGAAACCGGTAATTACTGTCCCTGCTCATAGGGGGATTGCTATTCCGAGGTTTATAGAGAGTTGTGTCGTGGGCGTAAATGAGTGGGGTAGTAGTCCAAGTAGGTTAGTTGAACCAATGAATAGAATTAGTGATATAAGTATGAGAGCTCAGGTTCGTCCCTTTTGATTATGAATTGCTAGTATTTGTTTTGATGTTAATTGAATTAATCATTGCTGAATGGAGATTAACCGATTATTGATTAGGCGATTGGGTGCTGGGAATAAAATGGAAGGGAATATGACGATCAGTACTACAATAGGGAGACCTATTATTGAGGGGGCAGCGAAAGAGGCGAATAAATTTTCGTTCATTTGTTTTCTCAAGGATTATGTTGACTAGTGATTTTAGTAGACTTGGTTATTGGGTTTTCCGGGTAGTGGTGATTTGAAATTTTTAGTTGGAATAGAATGAAGAGGGTGAGAAATATTGAAAAGATTATAATAAATCAGGTGGATGTGTCTAGCTGTGGCATTTCATTAAGGGGAGGTTAAAACTCCCAGTCTTTAACTTAAAAGGTTAATGCTTTATAGCTTCTTAATGAGTAAGTCTAGTCTAGGTTATACTATTAAGGCAGATCAGGTTTCAAAATAAGATAGGGGGACTATTTCAAGAACAATGGGTATAAAGCTATGGTTAGATCCGCAGATTTCAGAGCACTGGCCATAATACAGTCCCGGTCGTATGGCTATAAGGGTGGTTTGGTTTAGTCGTCCTGGAATAGCGTCAGTTTTTAGACCTAGTGATGGAACAGCTCATGAATGCAAAACGTCTTCTGAAGAAATAAGTATTCGGATGGTTATTTCTATTGGGAGGACAACTCGGTTGTCTACTTCTAATAGTCGGAGTTCTCCTGGCTTTAATTCTTGTGTTGGGATTATGTAGGAGTCAAAGTTTAAGTCTTCATAATCAGTATATTCATAGCTTCAGTATCATTGGTGGCCTATTGTTTTCACGGTTAAAGAGGGGTTATTGATTTCGTCTATTATATAAAGGATTCGGAGGGAAGGTAGAGCGATTAGGATTAGGATAATGGCGGGTAGGATAGTTCATACTGTTTCTACTTCCTGTGCGTCTATTGTGCTTGTATGAGTTAATTTTGTAGTCAATATTAGGGAAATGATGTAGAGAACTAAAGAACTGATTAAGAATACAATTATTAGTGTATGGTCATGAAAATGAAGTAGCTCCTCTATAATAGGGGAGGTTGCGTCCTGTAATCCGAGTTGAAATGGGTACGCCATAGAGGTATATAGGGGTTTCACCTATAATTTAACCTTGACAAAGTTATGTAATATTTTACTAATACCTCCTGATTGAGAAAGACATAGTGGTTATGACATTGGCTTGAAACCAATTTTAGGGGGTTCGATTCCTTCCTTTCTTATTTTTGGATTACATATGTAGGTTCTTCGAACGTGTGATATGGAGGGGGACATCCATGTAGTCATTCAATATTAGTTGTAGTAAGTTCTACTATAGCAACTTCTCGTTTGGATGCAAAGGCCTCTCAGATTATAAAAATTATAAGCATCACCGCTGTAAGCGAGATAAACGATCCTATAGAGGAGACGGTATTTCAGGTGGTATATGCATCTGGATAGTCAGAGTACCGACGAGGTATTCCGGATAAACCTAGGAAATGCTGAGGGAAGAAAGTTATATTTACTCCCACAAATATAATTGTAAAGTGAATCTTTGCTCAAGTATCGTTAAGAGTATAACCTGAGAATAAGGGGAATCAGTGGGCAAATCCTCCCATAATGGCAAAAACTGCTCCCATTGAGAGCACATAGTGAAAATGAGCTACAACATAATACGTATCATGAAGAACGATGTCTAAGGACGAATTAGCTAGGACAATGCCTGTTAGCCCGCCTACTGTGAATAAGAAAATAAACCCTAAAGCTCATAGCATAGCTGGAGATCATTTAATATTGCCTCCGTGAAGTGTTGCCAGTCAACTAAATACTTTTACTCCTGTTGGAATAGCGATAATTATAGTGGCGGATGTGAAGTATGCTCGTGTGTCTACGTCTATTCCTACAGTAAACATATGGTGAGCTCATACGATAAAGCCTAAAAACCCAATAGATATTATTGCCCATACTATTCCTATATAGCCGAAAGGCTCTTTTTTCCCTGAGTAGTAAGTGACAATGTGAGAAATTATTCCGAACCCTGGCAGGATAAGAATGTAAACTTCAGGATGTCCGAAGAATCAGAATAAGTGTTGATATAGGATAGGGTCTCCTCCTCCAGCGGGATCGAAAAATGTCGTATTAAGATTACGGTCTGTTAAAAGTATTGTAATTCCAGCAGCCAGTACAGGCAGGGATAGTAGGAGTAGAACTGCTGTAATTAGTACTGATCATACAAATAGGGGGGTTTGATACTGGGATATTGCAGGGGGTTTTATGTTGATAATAGTAGTAATGAAATTAATTGCCCCTAAAATAGAAGAGACTCCGGCTAAATGTAAGGAGAAAATTGTAAGATCAACGGATGCTCCTGCATGGGCCAGATTGCCAGCCAGTGGGGGGTAAACGGTCCACCCCGTTCCTGCACCTGCTTCTACCATAGAAGATGCTAATAGTAGAAGAAAAGATGGAGGAAGAAGTCAGAAGCTCATGTTATTTATTCGGGGGAATGCCATGTCCGGAGCACCAATTATTAATGGCACTAGTCAGTTTCCAAAGCCCCCAATTATAATGGGCATGACTATGAAGAAGATTATTACGAAAGCATGGGCGGTTACGACGACGTTATAAATTTGATCGTCGCCTAGTAAAGTACCGGGCTGACCTAGTTCGGCTCGGATGAGGAGGCTCAAGGCAGTGCCTACTATGCCGGCTCATGCTCCAAATAGTAAGTATAAAGTACCAATATCTTTGTGATTAGTAGAGAACAGTCATCGGTTAATGAACATAGGTAAAATGGCTGATAAAAGCATTAGACTGTAAATCTAAAAATAGAGGTTTAAGTCCTCTTTTTGCCAAGCTCTGTGGTGAATTTTCATATTGAATTGCAAATTCAAAGAAGCAGCCTAGACGCCGCCGGGGCTTCTCCCGCCTTTTTTTTCTACGCGGCGGGAGAAGGTAGATTGAAGCCAGTTACTAGGGTATTTAGCTGTTAACTAAAATTTCGTGAGGTAGAAGCTCACCAATCTAGGGAGGGCTTAGCTTAATTAAAGTGTTTGATTTGCATTCAATTGATGTAAGATAGATTCTTGCAGCCCTTAGAGGTGATTTGGTCAGGGGTTAAGTGTATAGCACTTGCTTAGAGCTTTGAAGGCTCTTGGTCTGGTCTAACCTAAACTCCTAGTCCAAGACTGATAATATAGGTGTTAGCGGGAGTAGTATAGTTGAGATAATGATTAAGGGGGGTAGTAGGGTTGCCTTTTTTGTGTACTCGAATTGTCATTTTATTTTTATGTTATTTGTGGACGGGAATATGGTAAGTGCGGTGCTATATGTGAGTCGCAGGTAGAAATATAAGTTAAGTAGAGCGGTGATGGCTATTAGTGTTGGAATAATAATTATGTTATTTTTTGTTAATTCTTGAATAATTATTCATTTAGGGATGAAGCCAGATAATGGGGGTAGTCCTCCTAGGGATAATATTAAGATTAAGATTATGGAGGTGATTAGGGGAAATTTATTTCATATGTGGGATAAGGATAAGGTTGTGGTGGATGAGTTTAATATGAATAGTATGAAGGTAGATAGTGTTATTAGAATATATAAAGTTAAGTTTAGGATTATTATTGTAGGGTTGTAAATAATGATAGCGGCTATTCAGCCTATGTGGGCAATGGAGGAGTATGCTATGATTTTTCGTAGTTGAGTTTGATTTAGTCCGCCTCAGCCTCCTACTAGAACGGATGCGAGGGCTATTAGTATAAGAAGGTTGGTGTTAATTGATGGGGAGATTTGATATAGGATGGATATAGGTGCGATTTTTTGTCATGTTAGTAGGATTATTCCTGATATAAGTGTTACTCCTTGTGCTACTTCGGGAACTCAGAAGTGGAATGGAGAAGGCCTAGTTTTATTGTTAGGGCGGTGGTTATTATGATGGATGCGATGGGGTTTGAGATTTTTGAGATTACTCATTGGCCGGAGTAAAGAAGGTTAATGGTGACTCCTATTATTAGTAATATTGAGGCAGTAGCTTGTGTAAGAAAATATTTTGTAGAGGCTTCTATGGCTCGTGGATTATACTTTTTTATGAGGATAGGGATGATGGCTAGCATGTTTATTTCGAATCCAATTCAGATCAGTAATCAGTGCGAGCTTAGTATGACGATTATGGTCCCTGCCATGATAGTTGCTATAATAATAGTGAGAATAGGGGGTTTTATTAGTACGGGAAGGGTATAAACCAACATTTTCGGGGTATGGGCCCGATAGCTTAATTTAGCTGACCTTACTGTAGAATATAGTGTAAGTTTGGTAGCACGAAGATCTTTGAATTCTTAAGATTAGGTTCGAAGCCTATTATTCTAGAAATAAGAGGATTTAAACCTCTATTATTTACTCTATCAAAGTAACTCTTTTATCAGACATATTTCTTATGTTTGGGGTGGGATACTCGCGGTAATAATGGGTAAGGCAACATGTCATATGCATAGGGCTAAAGTTAGGGGTAGAAAATTTTTTCACAATAAGTGTATTAATTGATCATAGCGGAATCGAGGGTATGATGCTCGAATTCATAGGAAGCAGATAGTTAGTAAGAGGGTTTTTATAGTGAAGTTAATAGAGTAGAGTTCTGGTATAAATGGGTTGTGGAATGCACCGAAGAATAGAATTGTTGTGAGGATATTTATTATAATGATATTTGCGTACTCTGCTAGAAAGAATAGGGCAAAAGGACCCGCTGCATACTCTACGTTAAATCCAGAAACTAGTTCGGATTCTCCTTCAGTTAAGTCGAAGGGGGCTCGGTTAGTTTCTGCTAGAGTAGAAATGAATCATATCATGGCTAGGGGCCAGGCCGGAAAGATTAGTCATATATGTTCTTGGGTGATAATTAGTGTGGATAGTGTAAATGACCCGTTTATTAGGAGGACTGATAGGAGAATGATTGCTAGTGTTACTTCATATGAGATTGTTTGAGCTACTGCTCGGAGGGCTCCGATTAGAGCGTATTTGGAGTTTGAGGCTCATCCTGACCAAAGGATGGAGTATACGGCGAGACTTGATATTGCTAGTATGAATAGGACTCCTAAGTTTATATTAATGAGTGGGTAGGGCATTGGGAGAGGGATTCATATAGTTAGGGCTAGTGATAGAGCTAGAATGGGGGCTAGAATGAATATTGATATGGAGGATGTAAGTGGTCGTAGAGGTTCTTTTGTGAAGAGTTTTACTGCATCTGCGATTGGTTGAAGGAGGCCGTAGGGGCCTACGATATTAGGCCCTTTTCGAAGTTGTATGTAGCCTAAGACTTTTCGTTCAACGAGGGTGAGGAAGGCTACGGCAAGAAGGATTGGGATGATAAGAGAGATAATGTTGATAAAGAACATTTTGTTAGGGAGAGGAATTGAACCTCTGATAATAAAGGTTTAAGTTTTACGCAGTTACCGGGCTCTGCCACCCTAACAAAGCCCCTTTTCTCGGGCTTATGAGGAGATAAACTGGTTAGATTGAGTTGACTTCATCTATTAGTTTTAAGGCGCCTTTGTGAGGTAGGCCTTACATCCCTTGTCCTTTCGTACTGGGGGAGGTTATATAATAGATAGAAACCGACCTGGATTACTCCGGTCTGAACTCAGATCACGTAGGACTTTAATCGTTGAACAAACGAACCCTTAATAGCTGCTGCACCATTAGGATGTCCTGATCCAACATCGAGGTCGTAAACCCTATTGTCGATATGGACTCTTGAATAGGATTGCGCTGTTATCCCTAGGGTAACTTGTTCCGTTGATCAAAAATTATTGGATCAATAAGTGATGTTATATTTTGACTTGTGGGTCTAAATTTTAATCACTCGGGAGTTTTTTTATATTCCGAGGTCACCCCAACCTAAATTGCTAACCCACAATAATGGTGTAATGTTATGCCTTGTAGGTATTTAGTATCCATAAGTTTGGGTTAGTTAATTAAAGCTCCATAGGGTCTTCTCGTCTTATTGTGGCATTCCCGCCTCTTCACGGGAAGGTCAATTTCACTGATTGGGAATAAGAGACAGTTAAACCCTCGTGTGGCCATTCATACAAGTCCTTATTTAGAGAACAAATGATTATGCTACCTTTGCACGGTCAGGATACCGCGGCCGTTAAACAAGTGTCACTGGGCAGGCAGTGCCTCCAATACTAGAAATGCTGGAGGTGATGTTTTTGGTAAACAGGCGGGGTTTGTGTTTGCCGAGTTCCTTTTACTCCTTTTAATCTTTCCTTAAATGCATGCCTGTGTTGGGTTAACAATAGGGTAGATAAGTATTTCATTTTTGGGTTGATATTATCAGATTGTTAACTATCAGTGGTCTATCCGTTTCTGATATAAGCTTATGCGGGGAGAAAATAGTTCTTGTTACTCATACTAGCATTGTTGCTTCTATATTTAAATAGAATGGCCCAGGAGGTATAATTAGGAGTTGATGTAATATGATTGGGATTAAGTTATATTGTTTGTTGAGCTGGAACGCTTTCTCAATTGGTGGCTGCTTTTAAGCCAACTATGGTGATGTTAGTATATACTCTCTAATAAAGGTTGTATCCTGATTCTAAGAAGCTGTACCTTCTTAGACTATATTTTAAATTTACATTAAAATTTTGTTTTTTTTTAGGTAAATTTAAAGTTGAACTAAAATTCTGTTTGTGGGCAACCAGCTATCACCAGGCTCGTTAGGCTTTTCACCTCTACCCACAAATCTTCTCACTATTTTGCTACATAGATGAGTTGATCCTTTTAGATTGTTTATGGGTAGCTCGTCTGGTTTCGGGGAGCTTAGCTTAAGTTCTCTTTGTTAAGTCGTTTCTGGCTAGTTCATTATGCAAAAGGTAAAAGGGGTAATCTTTGCTGTTTAATACTGTTAAGATGTCTTTCATCATTCCCTTACGGTACTATCTCTATCGCTCCAATTAAAATTTCTATCTCCTATACTTTTATTATTTAACTAAATGTTTTACTTTATATGTCTGTGATACTTAAGTTTGGGGTTAGTTGGGCTAGCTTTTGTTCAAAGTGGTCATAAGTAATGAAATCTTCTGGGTGTAGGCCAGACGCTTTAGTTAAGCTACACTTTGATTAATCCAAGCACACCTTCCGGTATGCTTACCTTGTTACGACTTGTCTCCTCTTGTGTCTTAGTTAAGTTAATATGGTTATGGTTGTGTCTTATTACTTGAGGAGGGTGACGGGCGGTGTGTGCGTGCTTCATGGCCCTATTCAATTAAGCTCTCTATTCTTAATTTACTACTAAATCCTCCTTCAGTTTTTAATTTCATAAAAACGTTCGTGGAATGTTCTTGGGTAGAAAATGTAGCCCATTTCTTCCCACCCCATAAGTTACACCTTGACCTAACTTTTTTATGTAAAATGATTGTGCTTACTATTCTACCTTTTGAGGGTTTGCTGAAGATGGCGGTATATAGACTGAATTAGCAAAGGGTGGTGAGGTTTATCGGGGTTTATCGATTATAGAACAGGCTCCTCTAGAGGGATATAAAGCACCGCCAAGTCCTTTGAGTTTTAAGCTATTGCTAGTAGTCCTCTGGCGAATTATTTTGTTGTAAAATTATCTATGTTTAGGGCTAAGCATAGTGGGGTATCTAATCCCAGTTTGGGTCTTAGCTATCGTGTAGTCAGATTATTATAAAGTCACTTTCGTGGTCTATTTTATGGTAACTGTAGCTTTTTACGGCTTAGTTAAGTTTTAACTTTAGTGCAAAGGTATCTTAAACACGCTTTACGCCGTGGGCCTATTAGTTTGGGTTAATCGTATGACCGCGGTGGCTGGCACGAAATTTACCAACCCTTTTTAGTATGGCTTAGTCAAACTTTCGTTTATGGCTTAATTTTTATCACTGCTGTATCCCGTGGGGGTGTGGCTTAGCAAGGTGTTATGAGCTACTTAAGAGTGTGCTTGATACCTGCTCCTTTAGATCACTGCTGATTTTAAGGGCATTCTCACTGGGGCGTGGAGACTTGCATGTGTAAGTCTACTAAGAACTAATAGGAAGGCTAGGACCAAACCTTTGTGTTTATGGAGTCGTGCGACTCATCTTGGCATTTTCAGTGCCTTGCTTTATTAATTAAGCTACATTAACTTATACTGAAATTGTAGTGTGTATAATAAATAAAATACATAGTAAATATGAGAGGAAAAAAAAAGGGGATGCTATCTATAGATAGACCACGAGATCGAATGCGTGTAAGACTGTTGTGTTAAGTTAACTAGAGTAGCAATACATTTGTATACAATTTAAATAAAGCTTGTGAGTATTGTATGCACTTAGTCCTGTTTTTGGGGTTTGGCAGGACATAAATAAGTGTATAATAGATGACATGAGTTTATGGGGGGTAAGGGGGGTTTGTATAAGTTAACTTAATGTCTTGCGCGTGTACGTACGTGTACACACGTGTACGTACGTGTACACACGTGTACGTACGTGTACACACGTGTACGTACGTGTACACACGTGTACGTACGTGTACACACGTGTACGTACGTGTACACACGTGTACGTACGTGTACACACGTGTACGTACGTGTACGTACGTGTACGTACGTGTACGTACGTGTACACACGTGTACGTACGTGTACACACGTGTACGTACGTGTACACACGTGTACGTACGTGTACACACGTGTACGTACGTGTACACACGTGTACGTACGTGTACACACGTGTGTCCTAGAATTATATGTCCTGAAACCATTGACTGAATAGCACCTTGATTTTATGCGTGAGTTGATAAATGATAATGAATAAGTCCAGCTACAAGTTATTTGACTGCATTAGGGCCGCGACGGGCATATTCCCTGAGAGCAGAAGATAAGTTAGAGTTAGTGCCGTTGCGGTCATAGATGAGTGATAGCAGATTCCCCCCCTAAAAATAAAAGATACCAAATGCATGACACCACAGTTATGTGTGATCATGGGCTGATTAGTCACTAGTCCATCGAGATGTCCCATTTGCGAGAATTAGTAGGATTGGAATAAATAGAGTCATGGCCCTGAGGTAAGAACCAGATGCCAGGTATAGTTTCATGATAGTAACCCCCACATTAGCATGGGCCCGGAGCGAGAAGAGTGACATTACAGGCAAGGATTGATGGTTTCTCGAGGCATGGTGATTAAGCCCTTATTGGACTAAGTGATATGCATCTAGTTACTGTTGAGGATCAATGGGTTGTGGAATTGGACTAGACATGTCCTATGTAAAGATATAATATCATGTACATGCTTATATGCATGGGGCAAGCCATTAATGCACGACGTACATAGGGGAGGGAAAGAAGGATTTTTTGGAGATACTGACATAGCACAGTAGAGGTGGTCCAATATATGAATGTAGGGGGTGTCAGGGAATAGTTTAAGAAGAATTTCAGCTTTGGGTGCTGATGGTGGAGCAAGAGCTTCTTCCTTGAGTCTTAGGGAGGGCGACTACTCTCCATTTTTGGTTTACAAGACCAAGGTAATGATTATACTACAAAGACTCTTCATTTTAGAAGATTATTTTCGATAACGCTAATTGTTGGCATTAGAATCAATAGGATGGTGAAATATAGAATTGAGGCGACCTGTCCGATAATGATGAAAGGGTGTTCAACTGGCTGTCCTCCAATCCAAGTTAAAGTGAGAAGATCGGCGACTAAAAGTCAGAATAGGCATTGGCTGAGGGGTCGGAATATTATACTGCGTTGCTTAGATGTGTGGAGGAATGGAATGAATGCTAAAATTAGGATGGAGAATACTAGGGCGAGTACACCTCCTAATTTATTAGGGATAGATCGTAGGATGGCATAGGCGAATAGGAAGTATCATTCAGGTTTGATATGTGGAGGGGTGTTTAGGGGGTTTGCAGGGGTGTAGTTGTCTGGATCTCCTAATAGGTCTGGTGAAAATAAAACTAGTGATATTAAGACTAGGAGCAGGAGTAGGATTCCTAGGATATCTTTAATTGTGTAGTAGGGGTGAAACGGAATTTTGTCTGAGTCTGATGTGATTCCTGAGGGGTTGTTGGATCCGGTTTCGTGTAGAAATAGGAGGTGTACTATTGCTAGAGCTGCGATGATGAATGGAAAGATAAAATGAAATGCAAAGAATCGTGTTAAGGTTGCTTTGTCTACTGAGAAGCCACCTCAGATTCACTCTACTAAGTTGGTTCCGATATAGGGGATGGCGGAGAGAAGGTTAGTGATTACAGTTGCCCCTCAAAATGATATTTGTCCTCACGGCAGTACATAGCCTATGAATGCTGTGGCTATGGTTGCGAATAGTAGTACAATTCCAATGTTTCATGTTTCTATGAATACATAGGATCCATAGTATAGGCCTCGTCCCACATGTATGAATAGGCAGATGAAGAATATGGAAGCGCCATTTGCATGTATATAGCGGATAATTCAGCCGTAGTTAACGTCTCGACAGATGTGGGTGACCGATGAAAAAGCTGTGGCCGTGTCCGATGTGTAGTGTATAGCTAGAAATAAACCTGTTAGAATCTGTAGAATCAAGCATACTCCTAATAAGGACCCGAAATTCCATCAAGCAGAGATGTTAGATGGCGCTGGGAGGTCAATGAATGAATTGTTGACAATTTTGGCTAGTGGGTGGGTTTTTCGAATGTTGGTCATTAATGTTCTTATAGTTGAAATACAACGATGATTTTTCATGTCATTAGTCATGGTTAAATTCCATGTAGGAATAATGATAACATACATTGTATTTATTTTAAGTATCGTTTTTGTGATGAGTTTTGTGGGTTTTGCCACTAAACCATCTCCTATTTATGGTGGGCTTGTGCTAATTATTAGCGGTGGGATTGGTTGTGCGATTGTTCTGAATTTTGGGGGTTCTTTTTTAGGGCTGATAGTGTTTTTAATTTATTTGGGGGGTATATTAGTAGTATTTGGTTATACAACTGCTATGGCTACTGAGCAATACCCTGAGGTGTGAGTTTCAAATAAGGCTGTTCTAGCGGCTTTTATTACTGGTCTATTGTCTGAGTTGTTGACTGCTTGCTATATTTTGAAGGATGATGAGGTGGAGGTAGTATTAAAGTTTAATGGAATAGGGGATTGGGTAATTTATGATACGGGGGACTCTGGGTTTTTTAGTGAAGAGGCTATGGGTATTGCGGCTTTATATAGTTATGGAACCTGGTTGGTGATTGTTACAGGTTGGTCGCTGTTAACTGGTGTGTTGGTTATCATGGAAGTTACCCGTGGTAATTAAGGATTAGTAGGCTGAGAATTATAGTTAGTATGAACGATAGGAAATAGAGCTTGATGAGACCCTTTTGATTTGAAATAAGGGTAGAAGATTTTATTTGGAAATACGAGATTGATTTGGGTAGGATGTTTTCTAGTCAGATGGAGTCCAGAAGTATAGATGCTGATTTCTGGCTGATGGTTAAACTTGTTTTAGGTGTGAGGCGGTGCATAATGGTTGGATAATAGCCAAGGAGGGTGGAAAATTTAAAGTAATTAGATGGATAGTTAAATTTGAGTCCTTGTATGGTAAGGTTTAGTTCTAGTGCCAGGATGAAACCCAAGATAGTTACTGCAAGGGCTATCATTTTTAGATAATGAGGCATAGTTATCTGTGGGATGGTGGTGGGTGTGATGCTGTGGGAGATAATGTATCCTGCAAATACACTTCCGATAAGGAGTCGTTTAATAGAGTTAATTAGGAGAGGATTATTCTCGTTGATAAGGATTATAGGGGAGAAGCGGGGCTGGCCTAGTAGAGCGAAGAATATAATTCGGGTGCTGTAGGCAGCGGTTAGGGATGTGGCAACGAGTGTAATTAAGAGGGCTCAGGCGTTGGTATTCGACGTGTTAGCGGACTCGATGATCAGGTCTTTGGAGTAGAATCCTGTAAGGAAAGGTATGCCTGTTAATGCGAGGCTTCCGACAATCAGGGAAGTTGTGGTGAAGGGAAGGACTTTAAATAGGCCACCTATCTTTCGAATGTCTTGTTCATCGTTTAGGCTGTGGATAATTGACCCTGAACATATGAATAACATAGCTTTAAAAAATGCGTGAGTGCAGATGTGTAAGAAGGCTAGGTAAGGCTGGTTAATGCCAATTGTTACTATTATTAGGCCTAGTTGGCTTGAGGTAGAGAACGCTACAATTTTTTTGATATCGTTCTGTGTAAGAGCGCAGATTGCAGTAAATAGTGTAGTAATAGCCCCTAAGCATAAAGTGAGGGTTTGAATAGTTTGATTATGCTCTATTAGTGGATGAAAGCGGATAAGAAGAAATACTCCTGCTACAACTATTGTGCTTGAGTGAAGTAGGGCTGATACAGGAGTGGGGCCTTCTATGGCTGAGGGGAGTCAGGGATGTAAGCCGAATTGAGCAGATTTACCGGTAGCTGCTAATAGTAAGCCAAGTAGCGGCAAATTAAAATTATCGTTTGTTGTAATAAAGATTTGTTGAAGGTCTCATGTGTTTAAGTTCAATAGAAACCATGCTATGGTTATAATGAAGCCTACATCTCCAATACGGTTATAGAGGATAGCTTGTAGGGCAGCTGTATTTGCATCGGTTCGGCCGTATCATCATCCAATAAGTAAAAATGATATAATGCCAACTCCTTCTCAGCCAATGAATAGTTGGAATATGTTGTTTGCGGTGACTAAGACTATTATAGTAATAAGAAATAAGAGAAGATACTTGAAAAATCGGTTAATATAAGGATCGGAGTGTATATATCATATAGAAAACTCTATAATAGACCACGTGACAAAAAGGGCTACGGGCACAAAGATTATTGAGAAGTAGTCTAATTTAAAACTCATGGATAGTTTTATGGTCTGGATTGTTATTCAATGTCAGTTTGAAACAATTGTTTCCTGTCCTGAGTAGATGAATATTATTGTGGGAATTATGCTAATTATGAATGCGTAAGAAGTAGCGGTTTTTACATAGTATGGGTATAGCTTATTTTTGTAGAGTTTAGTAGAGGTTATAATGATGGGCAAAGTAAGAATGACTAGAGCTGTGATTATGCATGAAGTAAATATATTTATTACTTTTATTTGGAGTTGCACCAATTTTTTGGTTCCTAAGACCAATGGATTACTTCTATCCTATAAAAGTTGAAAAAGCCATGTTCTTATACATGGGAGCATGAGTTAGCAGTTCTTGCAGTACTTTTTCGGTAAGCAAAAAGGTTTGAGCTTTTATTATTAGATTCACAATCTAATGTTTTTGTTAAACTATGCTTACAGTAGATGGGACCGAGAATAATTTTAGGGTTAAGGGATAGGAGGAGTAGAGGCAGTAGATGCAAGGTTATTAGGGCATTTTCTCGTGTGAATGACGGTTTGATATTTTTGATATGGTGGGAATATTTACCACGCTGTGTGGTGATTAGTATATAAAGTGAGTATAGGGCAGTGATGGTGATGTTAATTCCTATTAGAATAATAGTAATGTTGGATCATGAGAATGAGGATATCACTACAAATAGTTCTCCGATAAGATTAATTGTTGGAGGAAGAGCCAGATTTGTGAGGCTTGCTAATAACCATCAGGCTGCTATCAGGGGAAGGAGGGTTTGAAGTCCTCGTGCGAGAATCATAGTACGGCTATGGATTCGTTCGTAATTGGAGTTGGCTAAGCAGAATAGCATCGAGGATGTTAAACCATGGGCAATTATTAGGGCTGTTGCACCTATATAACTTCATGGTGTTTGAATAAGAACCGCTACAATAACGAGTGCCATATGACTAACTGAGGAGTATGCAATTAGGGATTTTAGATCTGTTTGACGGAGACAGATAGAGCTTGTTATGATTATGCCTCATAGAGATAATATTATGAAAGGATACGCTATGAAGTTGGTCAGGGGGTTTAGTAGGGTTGTAATTCGTATCATGCCATAGCCTCCTAATTTCAGGAGTACGGCGGCAAGTACCATGGAGCCGGCAATAGGGGCCTCTACGTGTGCTTTTGGTAGTCACAAGTGGAGGCCGTATAGAGGTATCTTTACTATGAATGCTATCATGCATGCCAATCATAAGAAAACATTAGATCAGGAGTTTGGCAGAGGTTGAATTCAGTATTGAATTATGAGAAAATTTAGGGAGCCCATGAAATTGTGGATGTAAAGGAGAGCTACTAGGAGTGGGAGAGATCCTATTAAAGTATAAAATAAGAAGTAGAGCCCTGCGTTTAGTCGTTCAGTTTGATTCCCCCATCGGGTAATAATGATCAGGGTTGGGATTAGTGTTGCCTCAAATAGGATGTAAAAGAAGATAAGTTCAGAGGCGGTGAAAGTTATAATTAGGAACAACTGGAGAAGAATCAGTATTGAAATATATAGTTTTTTTCGAGTTAAGGGTTCTTTTGATAAATGGTGTTGGCTTGCTATAAGTATAAGGGGTAGAAGTCATGTTGTAAGTGCTAGTAGCGGTGCTGATAGGGAGTCAGAGAAAAATATTAAGGAGGGGTTCAATGTATTATCATTTGGTTGATTCAGGTAGAATAAGCTGATTAAGCTGATTAGCAAACCATATGTTGTCGTGTTAATTCAGATTATGTTAGGCTTTGATACTCATGTAAGGGGGATCAGTATGATAGTGGGGATGATAATTTTTAGCATTGTAAGAGGTTTAGGTTTTGTACGTAATCAGTCCCGTAGGTGTTAGATACTATAACTAGTAGAGATAGTCCTAATGCTGCTTCGCAGGCAGCAAATACTAGTAGTACGATTGGTATCATGCTGGCTAATGTAAGGTGGTTGTTGAGAATAGTTACAGATATTATTACAAATAGTGATAATATTATGCCCTCTAAGCATAGTAGCGATGATATTAGGTGTGATCGATAAACAAGTATACCTATTAGAGAAAGAATGAATGCCAGAAAGATATTAATATATACTATGGACATATGATAATTATGAGATAAATCATAATCTAATGAGTCGAAATCATTTGTTTTGGCTTAAACTAATTATCATATTCGGTTCATTCTAGCCCCTTTTCGGTTCATTCGTACGCTAGGCTTGCAGCTAGGAGGGAGATTAGTAGGAGTGCTATGATAAGTATTGTTGTCAACTTGTTGGTTTGTGACGCTCAGGGAAGTGGGAGTAGGAGTGCGATTTCTAGGTCGAAAAGCAGGAATGTGATGGCAACTAGGAAGAATTTTATAGAGAAAGGTAGGCGAGCAGATCCCATGGGGTCAAAACCACATTCGTAGGGGCTTGTCTTGTCTGTATAAATATTTAGTTGGGGAAGTCAGAATGCGATTAGTACAAGTAAGGACGCTAGGGTTACATTAGTTATCAAGGTTAGTATTACGTTTATTACTTCTTTCCAGGTTGATCTGGAGCTAACTGATTGGAAGTCAATTGTACTAGTTATACTAAAGAAATAGGATCCTCATCAATAAATAGATACATATAAGAATAGTCAGACTACATCAACAAAGTGTCAATATCATGCAGCGGCTTCAAATCCGAAGTGGTGGTTTGATGTGAAGTGGTAGTATAGTTGTCGGAGAAAGCACACGATAAGGAATGTGGAGCCAATAATTACATGTAGTCCGTGAAACCCAGTAGCTATAAAAAAGGTAGATCCGTACACTCCGTCGGAGATTGTAAAAGATGTCTCGTAGTATTCGGAGGCCTGTAATAGTGTAAAATATACGCCTAAGGAGATTGTAATAAATAGGCCTTGAAGTATGTGTTTACGATTGCCTTCTATTAAACTATGATGGGCTCAAGTAATAGATACTCCGGAGGCTAGGAGGACTGAGGTGTTGAGTAGAGGAACTTCTAGTGGGTTAAGAGGAATAATGCCGGTGGGAGGTCAGCAACCTCCAAGTTCAGGAGTAGGGGCTAGGCTGGAATGGTAAAAGGCTCAAAAGAAGCCTGCAAAGAAAAATACTTCTGATACAATAAAAAGAACTATTCCGTACCGTAGTCCTTTTTGTACAATAGGGGTGTGATGTCCTTGGAATGTGCCTTCTCGGATCACATCTCGTCATCACTGGTATATGGTTAGCAGGTTGGTTGTGAATCCTAATGTAAGTAGGGATATTGAGTTATAGTGAAATCATATGATAAGACCCGATGTTATAAGAAGGGCAGAAAGGGCTCCTGTTAGCGGTCATGGGCTTGGGTTAACTATATGGTAAGCGTGAGTTTGGTGGGTCATTAGGTGTTGTCATGTAAGTATAGACTTACTAGTAAGGTAAAGACATAGGCTTGAATTAAGGCAACAGCAAACTCTAGAATCGTAAATAGAATTAAAATAATAAAAGTGATGAAAGCTGTGGTCGCGCTAATATTAATAAGAGCTAAGGTAGCCCCTCCAATCAAATGGATTAGGAGGTGTCCTGCAGTAATATTGGCGGTTAATCGAACGGCTAGAGCTATGGGTTGAATGAATAGACTAATAGTTTCGATGATTACTAGTATTGGAATTAGGGGAAGAGGGGTGCCTTGGGGTAGAAAGTGTGCCAAGGATGCTTTGGTCTTATAGCGGAAACCGGTAATTACTGTCCCTGCTCATAGGGGGATTGCTATTCCGAGGTTTATAGAGAGTTGTGTCGTGGGCGTAAATGAGTGGGGTAGTAGTCCAAGTAGGTTAGTTGAACCAATGAATAGAATTAGTGATATAAGTATGAGAGCTCAGGTTCGTCCCTTTTGATTATGAATTGCTAGTATTTGTTTTGATGTTAATTGAATTAATCATTGCTGAATGGAGATTAACCGATTATTGATTAGGCGATTGGGTGCTGGGAATAAAATGGAAGGGAATATGACGATCAGTACTACAATAGGGAGACCTATTATTGAGGGGGCAGCGAAAGAGGCGAATAAATTTTCGTTCATTTGTTTTCTCAAGGATTATGTTGACTAGTGATTTTAGTAGACTTGGTTATTGGGTTTTCCGGGTAGTGGTGATTTGAAATTTTTAGTTGGAATAGAATGAAGAGGGTGAGAAATATTGAAAAGATTATAATAAATCAGGTGGATGTGTCTAGCTGTGGCATTTCATTAAGGGGAGGTTAAAACTCCCAGTCTTTAACTTAAAAGGTTAATGCTTTATAGCTTCTTAATGAGTAAGTCTAGTCTAGGTTATACTATTAAGGCAGATCAGGTTTCAAAATAAGATAGGGGGACTATTTCAAGAACAATGGGTATAAAGCTATGGTTAGATCCGCAGATTTCAGAGCACTGGCCATAATACAGTCCCGGTCGTATGGCTATAAGGGTGGTTTGGTTTAGTCGTCCTGGAATAGCGTCAGTTTTTAGACCTAGTGATGGAACAGCTCATGAATGCAAAACGTCTTCTGAAGAAATAAGTATTCGGATGGTTATTTCTATTGGGAGGACAACTCGGTTGTCTACTTCTAATAGTCGGAGTTCTCCTGGCTTTAATTCTTGTGTTGGGATTATGTAGGAGTCAAAGTTTAAGTCTTCATAATCAGTATATTCATAGCTTCAGTATCATTGGTGGCCTATTGTTTTCACGGTTAAAGAGGGGTTATTGATTTCGTCTATTATATAAAGGATTCGGAGGGAAGGTAGAGCGATTAGGATTAGGATAATGGCGGGTAGGATAGTTCATACTGTTTCTACTTCCTGTGCGTCTATTGTGCTTGTATGAGTTAATTTTGTAGTCAATATTAGGGAAATGATGTAGAGAACTAAAGAACTGATTAAGAATACAATTATTAGTGTATGGTCATGAAAATGAAGTAGCTCCTCTATAATAGGGGAGGTTGCGTCCTGTAATCCGAGTTGAAATGGGTACGCCATAGAGGTATATAGGGGTTTCACCTATAATTTAACCTTGACAAAGTTATGTAATATTTTACTAATACCTCCTGATTGAGAAAGACATAGTGGTTATGACATTGGCTTGAAACCAATTTTAGGGGGTTCGATTCCTTCCTTTCTTATTTTTGGATTACATATGTAGGTTCTTCGAACGTGTGATATGGAGGGGGACATCCATGTAGTCATTCAATATTAGTTGTAGTAAGTTCTACTATAGCAACTTCTCGTTTGGATGCAAAGGCCTCTCAGATTATAAAAATTATAAGCATCACCGCTGTAAGCGAGATAAACGATCCTATAGAGGAGACGGTATTTCAGGTGGTATATGCATCTGGATAGTCAGAGTACCGACGAGGTATTCCGGATAAACCTAGGAAATGCTGAGGGAAGAAAGTTATATTTACTCCCACAAATATAATTGTAAAGTGAATCTTTGCTCAAGTATCGTTAAGAGTATAACCTGAGAATAAGGGGAATCAGTGGGCAAATCCTCCCATAATGGCAAAAACTGCTCCCATTGAGAGCACATAGTGAAAATGAGCTACAACATAATACGTATCATGAAGAACGATGTCTAAGGACGAATTAGCTAGGACAATGCCTGTTAGCCCGCCTACTGTGAATAAGAAAATAAACCCTAAAGCTCATAGCATAGCTGGAGATCATTTAATATTGCCTCCGTGAAGTGTTGCCAGTCAACTAAATACTTTTACTCCTGTTGGAATAGCGATAATTATAGTGGCGGATGTGAAGTATGCTCGTGTGTCTACGTCTATTCCTACAGTAAACATATGGTGAGCTCATACGATAAAGCCTAAAAACCCAATAGATATTATTGCCCATACTATTCCTATATAGCC
>NW_027554491.1:0-30405 GCF_053574225.1 Canis aureus
CCCTTAAAATCAGCAGTGATCTAAAGGAGCAGGTATCAAGCACACTCTTAAGTAGCTCATAACACCTTGCTAAGCCACACCCCCACGGGATACAGCAGTGATAAAAATTAAGCCATAAACGAAAGTTTGACTAAGCCATACTAAAAAGGGTTGGTAAATTTCGTGCCAGCCACCGCGGTCATACGATTAACCCAAACTAATAGGCCCACGGCGTAAAGCGTGTTTAAGATACCTTTGCACTAAAGTTAAAACTTAACTAAGCCGTAAAAAGCTACAGTTACCATAAAATAGACCACGAAAGTGACTTTATAATAATCTGACTACACGATAGCTAAGACCCAAACTGGGATTAGATACCCCACTATGCTTAGCCCTAAACATAGATAATTTTACAACAAAATAATTCGCCAGAGGACTACTAGCAATAGCTTAAAACTCAAAGGACTTGGCGGTGCTTTATATCCCTCTAGAGGAGCCTGTTCTATAATCGATAAACCCCGATAAACCTCACCACCCTTTGCTAATTCAGTCTATATACCGCCATCTTCAGCAAACCCTCAAAAGGTAGAATAGTAAGCACAATCATTTTACATAAAAAAGTTAGGTCAAGGTGTAACTTATGGGGTGGGAAGAAATGGGCTACATTTTCTACCCAAGAACATTCCACGAACGTTTTTATGAAATTAAAAACTGAAGGAGGATTTAGTAGTAAATTAAGAATAGAGAGCTTAATTGAATAGGGCCATGAAGCACGCACACACCGCCCGTCACCCTCCTCAAGTAATAAGACACAACCATAACCATATTACTTAACTAAGACACAAGAGGAGACAAGTCGTAACAAGGTAAGCATACCGGAAGGTGTGCTTGGATTAATCAAAGTGTAGCTTAACTAAAGCGTCTGGCCTACACCCAGAAGATTTCATTACTTATGACCACTTTGAACAAAAGCTAGCCCAACTAACCCCAAACTTAAGTATCACAGACATATAAAGTAAAACATTTAGTTAAATAATAAAAGTATAGGAGATAGAAATTTTAATTGGAGCGATAGAGATAGTACCGTAAGGGAATGATGAAAGACATCTTAACAGTATTAAACAGCAAAGATTACCCCTTTTACCTTTTGCATAATGAACTAGCCAGAAACGACTTAACAAAGAGAACTTAAGCTAAGCTCCCCGAAACCAGACGAGCTACCCATAAACAATCTAAAAGGATCAACTCATCTATGTAGCAAAATAGTGAGAAGATTTGTGGGTAGAGGTGAAAAGCCTAACGAGCCTGGTGATAGCTGGTTGCCCACAAACAGAATTTTAGTTCAACTTTAAATTTACCTAAAAAAAACAAAATTTTAATGTAAATTTAAAATATAGTCTAAGAAGGTACAGCTTCTTAGAATCAGGATACAACCTTTATTAGAGAGTATATACTAACATCACCATAGTTGGCTTAAAAGCAGCCACCAATTGAGAAAGCGTTCCAGCTCAACAAACAATATAACTTAATCCCAATCATATTACATCAACTCCTAATTATACCTCCTGGGCCATTCTATTTAAATATAGAAGCAACAATGCTAGTATGAGTAACAAGAACTATTTTCTCCCCGCATAAGCTTATATCAGAAACGGATAGACCACTGATAGTTAACAATCTGATAATATCAACCCAAAAATGAAATACTTATCTACCCTATTGTTAACCCAACACAGGCATGCATTTAAGGAAAGATTAAAAGGAGTAAAAGGAACTCGGCAAACACAAACCCCGCCTGTTTACCAAAAACATCACCTCCAGCATTTCTAGTATTGGAGGCACTGCCTGCCCAGTGACACTTGTTTAACGGCCGCGGTATCCTGACCGTGCAAAGGTAGCATAATCATTTGTTCTCTAAATAAGGACTTGTATGAATGGCCACACGAGGGTTTAACTGTCTCTTATTCCCAATCAGTGAAATTGACCTTCCCGTGAAGAGGCGGGAATGCCACAATAAGACGAGAAGACCCTATGGAGCTTTAATTAACTAACCCAAACTTATGGATACTAAATACCTACAAGGCATAACATTACACCATTATTGTGGGTTAGCAATTTAGGTTGGGGTGACCTCGGAATATAAAAAAACTCCCGAGTGATTAAAATTTAGACCCACAAGTCAAAATATAACATCACTTATTGATCCAATAATTTTTGATCAACGGAACAAGTTACCCTAGGGATAACAGCGCAATCCTATTCAAGAGTCCATATCGACAATAGGGTTTACGACCTCGATGTTGGATCAGGACATCCTAATGGTGCAGCAGCTATTAAGGGTTCGTTTGTTCAACGATTAAAGTCCTACGTGATCTGAGTTCAGACCGGAGTAATCCAGGTCGGTTTCTATCTATTATATAACCTCCCCCAGTACGAAAGGACAAGGGATGTAAGGCCTACCTCACAAAGGCGCCTTAAAACTAATAGATGAAGTCAACTCAATCTAACCAGTTTATCTCCTCATAAGCCCGAGAAAAGGGGCTTTGTTAGGGTGGCAGAGCCCGGTAACTGCGTAAAACTTAAACCTTTATTATCAGAGGTTCAATTCCTCTCCCTAACAAAATGTTCTTTATCAACATTATCTCTCTTATCATCCCAATCCTTCTTGCCGTAGCCTTCCTCACCCTCGTTGAACGAAAAGTCTTAGGCTACATACAACTTCGAAAAGGGCCTAATATCGTAGGCCCCTACGGCCTCCTTCAACCAATCGCAGATGCAGTAAAACTCTTCACAAAAGAACCTCTACGACCACTTACATCCTCCATATCAATATTCATTCTAGCCCCCATTCTAGCTCTATCACTAGCCCTAACTATATGAATCCCTCTCCCAATGCCCTACCCACTCATTAATATAAACTTAGGAGTCCTATTCATACTAGCAATATCAAGTCTCGCCGTATACTCCATCCTTTGGTCAGGATGAGCCTCAAACTCCAAATACGCTCTAATCGGAGCCCTCCGAGCAGTAGCTCAAACAATCTCATATGAAGTAACACTAGCAATCATTCTCCTATCAGTCCTCCTAATAAACGGGTCATTTACACTATCCACACTAATTATCACCCAAGAACATATATGACTAATCTTTCCGGCCTGGCCCCTAGCCATGATATGATTCATTTCTACTCTAGCAGAAACTAACCGAGCCCCCTTCGACTTAACTGAAGGAGAATCCGAACTAGTTTCTGGATTTAACGTAGAGTATGCAGCGGGTCCTTTTGCCCTATTCTTTCTAGCAGAGTACGCAAATATCATTATAATAAATATCCTCACAACAATTCTATTCTTCGGTGCATTCCACAACCCATTTATACCAGAACTCTACTCTATTAACTTCACTATAAAAACCCTCTTACTAACTATCTGCTTCCTATGAATTCGAGCATCATACCCTCGATTCCGCTATGATCAATTAATACACTTATTGTGAAAAAATTTTCTACCCCTAACTTTAGCCCTATGCATATGACATGTTGCCTTACCCATTATTACCGCGAGTATCCCACCCCAAACATAAGAAATATGTCTGATAAAAGAGTTACTTTGATAGAGTAAATAATAGAGGTTTAAATCCTCTTATTTCTAGAATAATAGGCTTCGAACCTAATCTTAAGAATTCAAAGATCTTCGTGCTACCAAACTTACACTATATTCTACAGTAAGGTCAGCTAAATTAAGCTATCGGGCCCATACCCCGAAAATGTTGGTTTATACCCTTCCCGTACTAATAAAACCCCCTATTCTCACTATTATTATAGCAACTATCATGGCAGGGACCATAATCGTCATACTAAGCTCGCACTGATTACTGATCTGAATTGGATTCGAAATAAACATGCTAGCCATCATCCCTATCCTCATAAAAAAGTATAATCCACGAGCCATAGAAGCCTCTACAAAATATTTTCTTACACAAGCTACTGCCTCAATATTACTAATAATAGGAGTCACCATTAACCTTCTTTACTCCGGCCAATGAGTAATCTCAAAAATCTCAAACCCCATCGCATCCATCATAATAACCACCGCCCTAACAATAAAACTAGGCCTATCTCCATTCCACTTCTGAGTTCCCGAAGTAGCACAAGGAGTAACACTTATATCAGGAATAATCCTACTAACATGACAAAAAATCGCACCTATATCCATCCTATATCAAATCTCCCCATCAATTAACACCAACCTTCTTATACTAATAGCCCTCGCATCCGTTCTAGTAGGAGGCTGAGGCGGACTAAATCAAACTCAACTACGAAAAATCATAGCATACTCCTCCATTGCCCACATAGGCTGAATAGCCGCTATCATTATTTACAACCCTACAATAATAATCCTAAACTTAACTTTATATATTCTAATAACACTATCTACCTTCATACTATTCATATTAAACTCATCCACCACAACCTTATCCTTATCCCACATATGAAATAAATTTCCCCTAATCACCTCCATAATCTTAATCTTAATATTATCCCTAGGAGGACTACCCCCATTATCTGGCTTCATCCCTAAATGAATAATTATTCAAGAATTAACAAAAAATAACATAATTATTATTCCAACACTAATAGCCATCACCGCTCTACTTAACTTATATTTCTACCTGCGACTCACATATAGCACCGCACTTACCATATTCCCGTCCACAAATAACATAAAAATAAAATGACAATTCGAGTACACAAAAAAGGCAACCCTACTACCCCCCTTAATCATTATCTCAACTATACTACTCCCGCTAACACCTATATTATCAGTCTTGGACTAGGAGTTTAGGTTAGACCAGACCAAGAGCCTTCAAAGCTCTAAGCAAGTGCTATACACTTAACCCCTGACCAAATCACCTCTAAGGGCTGCAAGAATCTATCTTACATCAATTGAATGCAAATCAAACACTTTAATTAAGCTAAGCCCTCCCTAGATTGGTGAGCTTCTACCTCACGAAATTTTAGTTAACAGCTAAATACCCTAGTAACTGGCTTCAATCTACCTTCTCCCGCCGCGTAGAAAAAAAGGCGGGAGAAGCCCCGGCGGCGTCTAGGCTGCTTCTTTGAATTTGCAATTCAATATGAAAATTCACCACAGAGCTTGGCAAAAAGAGGACTTAAACCTCTATTTTTAGATTTACAGTCTAATGCTTTTATCAGCCATTTTACCTATGTTCATTAACCGATGACTGTTCTCTACTAATCACAAAGATATTGGTACTTTATACTTACTATTTGGAGCATGAGCCGGCATAGTAGGCACTGCCTTGAGCCTCCTCATCCGAGCCGAACTAGGTCAGCCCGGTACTTTACTAGGCGACGATCAAATTTATAACGTCGTCGTAACCGCCCATGCTTTCGTAATAATCTTCTTCATAGTCATGCCCATTATAATTGGGGGCTTTGGAAACTGACTAGTGCCATTAATAATTGGTGCTCCGGACATGGCATTCCCCCGAATAAATAACATGAGCTTCTGACTTCTTCCTCCATCTTTTCTTCTACTATTAGCATCTTCTATGGTAGAAGCAGGTGCAGGAACGGGGTGGACCGTTTACCCCCCACTGGCTGGCAATCTGGCCCATGCAGGAGCATCCGTTGATCTTACAATTTTCTCCTTACATTTAGCCGGAGTCTCTTCTATTTTAGGGGCAATTAATTTCATTACTACTATTATCAACATAAAACCCCCTGCAATATCCCAGTATCAAACCCCCCTATTTGTATGATCAGTACTAATTACAGCAGTTCTACTCCTACTATCCCTGCCTGTACTGGCTGCTGGAATTACAATACTTTTAACAGACCGTAATCTTAATACGACATTTTTCGATCCCGCTGGAGGAGGAGACCCTATCCTATATCAACACTTATTCTGATTCTTCGGACATCCTGAAGTTTACATTCTTATCCTGCCAGGGTTCGGAATAATTTCTCACATTGTCACTTACTACTCAGGGAAAAAAGAGCCTTTCGGCTATATAGGAATAGTATGGGCAATAATATCTATTGGGTTTTTAGGCTTTATCGTATGAGCTCACCATATGTTTACTGTAGGAATAGACGTAGACACACGAGCATACTTCACATCCGCCACTATAATTATCGCTATTCCAACAGGAGTAAAAGTATTTAGTTGACTGGCAACACTTCACGGAGGCAATATTAAATGATCTCCAGCTATGCTATGAGCTTTAGGGTTTATTTTCTTATTCACAGTAGGCGGGCTAACAGGCATTGTCCTAGCTAATTCGTCCTTAGACATCGTTCTTCATGATACGTATTATGTTGTAGCTCATTTTCACTATGTGCTCTCAATGGGAGCAGTTTTTGCCATTATGGGAGGATTTGCCCACTGATTCCCCTTATTCTCAGGTTATACTCTTAACGATACTTGAGCAAAGATTCACTTTACAATTATATTTGTGGGAGTAAATATAACTTTCTTCCCTCAGCATTTCCTAGGTTTATCCGGAATACCTCGTCGGTACTCTGACTATCCAGATGCATATACCACCTGAAATACCGTCTCCTCTATAGGATCGTTTATCTCGCTTACAGCGGTGATGCTTATAATTTTTATAATCTGAGAGGCCTTTGCATCCAAACGAGAAGTTGCTATAGTAGAACTTACTACAACTAATATTGAATGACTACATGGATGTCCCCCTCCATATCACACGTTCGAAGAACCTACATATGTAATCCAAAAATAAGAAAGGAAGGAATCGAACCCCCTAAAATTGGTTTCAAGCCAATGTCATAACCACTATGTCTTTCTCAATCAGGAGGTATTAGTAAAATATTACATAACTTTGTCAAGGTTAAATTATAGGTGAAACCCCTATATACCTCTATGGCGTACCCATTTCAACTCGGATTACAGGACGCAACCTCCCCTATTATAGAGGAGCTACTTCATTTTCATGACCATACACTAATAATTGTATTCTTAATCAGTTCTTTAGTTCTCTACATCATTTCCCTAATATTGACTACAAAATTAACTCATACAAGCACAATAGACGCACAGGAAGTAGAAACAGTATGAACTATCCTACCCGCCATTATCCTAATCCTAATCGCTCTACCTTCCCTCCGAATCCTTTATATAATAGACGAAATCAATAACCCCTCTTTAACCGTGAAAACAATAGGCCACCAATGATACTGAAGCTATGAATATACTGATTATGAAGACTTAAACTTTGACTCCTACATAATCCCAACACAAGAATTAAAGCCAGGAGAACTCCGACTATTAGAAGTAGACAACCGAGTTGTCCTCCCAATAGAAATAACCATCCGAATACTTATTTCTTCAGAAGACGTTTTGCATTCATGAGCTGTTCCATCACTAGGTCTAAAAACTGACGCTATTCCAGGACGACTAAACCAAACCACCCTTATAGCCATACGACCGGGACTGTATTATGGCCAGTGCTCTGAAATCTGCGGATCTAACCATAGCTTTATACCCATTGTTCTTGAAATAGTCCCCCTATCTTATTTTGAAACCTGATCTGCCTTAATAGTATAACCTAGACTAGACTTACTCATTAAGAAGCTATAAAGCATTAACCTTTTAAGTTAAAGACTGGGAGTTTTAACCTCCCCTTAATGAAATGCCACAGCTAGACACATCCACCTGATTTATTATAATCTTTTCAATATTTCTCACCCTCTTCATTCTATTCCAACTAAAAATTTCAAATCACCACTACCCGGAAAACCCAATAACCAAGTCTACTAAAATCACTAGTCAACATAATCCTTGAGAAAACAAATGAACGAAAATTTATTCGCCTCTTTCGCTGCCCCCTCAATAATAGGTCTCCCTATTGTAGTACTGATCGTCATATTCCCTTCCATTTTATTCCCAGCACCCAATCGCCTAATCAATAATCGGTTAATCTCCATTCAGCAATGATTAATTCAATTAACATCAAAACAAATACTAGCAATTCATAATCAAAAGGGACGAACCTGAGCTCTCATACTTATATCACTAATTCTATTCATTGGTTCAACTAACCTACTTGGACTACTACCCCACTCATTTACGCCCACGACACAACTCTCTATAAACCTCGGAATAGCAATCCCCCTATGAGCAGGGACAGTAATTACCGGTTTCCGCTATAAGACCAAAGCATCCTTGGCACACTTTCTACCCCAAGGCACCCCTCTTCCCCTAATTCCAATACTAGTAATCATCGAAACTATTAGTCTATTCATTCAACCCATAGCTCTAGCCGTTCGATTAACCGCCAATATTACTGCAGGACACCTCCTAATCCATTTGATTGGAGGGGCTACCTTAGCTCTTATTAATATTAGCGCGACCACAGCTTTCATCACTTTTATTATTTTAATTCTATTTACGATTCTAGAGTTTGCTGTTGCCTTAATTCAAGCCTATGTCTTTACCTTACTAGTAAGTCTATACTTACATGACAACACCTAATGACCCACCAAACTCACGCTTACCATATAGTTAACCCAAGCCCATGACCGCTAACAGGAGCCCTTTCTGCCCTTCTTATAACATCGGGTCTTATCATATGATTTCACTATAACTCAATATCCCTACTTACATTAGGATTCACAACCAACCTGCTAACCATATACCAGTGATGACGAGATGTGATCCGAGAAGGCACATTCCAAGGACATCACACCCCTATTGTACAAAAAGGACTACGGTACGGAATAGTTCTTTTTATTGTATCAGAAGTATTTTTCTTTGCAGGCTTCTTTTGAGCCTTTTACCATTCCAGCCTAGCCCCTACTCCTGAACTTGGAGGTTGCTGACCTCCCACCGGCATTATTCCTCTTAACCCACTAGAAGTTCCTCTACTCAACACCTCAGTCCTCCTAGCCTCCGGAGTATCTATTACTTGAGCCCATCATAGTTTAATAGAAGGCAATCGTAAACACATACTTCAAGGCCTATTTATTACAATCTCCTTAGGCGTATATTTTACACTATTACAGGCCTCCGAATACTACGAGACATCTTTTACAATCTCCGACGGAGTGTACGGATCTACCTTTTTTATAGCTACTGGGTTTCACGGACTACATGTAATTATTGGCTCCACATTCCTTATCGTGTGCTTTCTCCGACAACTATACTACCACTTCACATCAAACCACCACTTCGGATTTGAAGCCGCTGCATGATATTGACACTTTGTTGATGTAGTCTGACTATTCTTATATGTATCTATTTATTGATGAGGATCCTATTTCTTTAGTATAACTAGTACAATTGACTTCCAATCAGTTAGCTCCAGATCAACCTGGAAAGAAGTAATAAACGTAATACTAACCTTGATAACTAATGTAACCCTAGCGTCCTTACTTGTACTAATCGCATTCTGACTTCCCCAACTAAATATTTATACAGACAAGACAAGCCCCTACGAATGTGGTTTTGACCCCATGGGATCTGCTCGCCTACCTTTCTCTATAAAATTCTTCCTAGTTGCCATCACATTCCTGCTTTTCGACCTAGAAATCGCACTCCTACTCCCACTTCCCTGAGCGTCACAAACCAACAAGTTGACAACAATACTTATCATAGCACTCCTACTAATCTCCCTCCTAGCTGCAAGCCTAGCGTACGAATGAACCGAAAAGGGGCTAGAATGAACCGAATATGATAATTAGTTTAAGCCAAAACAAATGATTTCGACTCATTAGATTATGATTTATCTCATAATTATCATATGTCCATAGTATATATTAATATCTTTCTGGCATTCATTCTTTCTCTAATAGGTATACTTGTTTATCGATCACACCTAATATCATCGCTACTATGCTTAGAGGGCATAATATTATCACTATTTGTAATAATATCTGTAACTATTCTCAACAACCACCTTACATTAGCCAGCATGATACCAATCGTACTACTAGTATTTGCTGCCTGCGAAGCAGCATTAGGACTATCTCTACTAGTTATAGTATCTAACACCTACGGGACTGATTACGTACAAAACCTAAACCTCTTACAATGCTAAAAATTATCATCCCCACTATCATACTGATCCCCCTTACATGAGTATCAAAGCCTAACATAATCTGAATTAACACGACAACATATGGTTTGCTAATCAGCTTAATCAGCTTATTCTACCTGAATCAACCAAATGATAATACATTGAACCCCTCCTTAATATTTTTCTCTGACTCCCTATCAGCACCGCTACTAGCACTTACAACATGACTTCTACCCCTTATACTTATAGCAAGCCAACACCATTTATCAAAAGAACCCTTAACTCGAAAAAAACTATATATTTCAATACTGATTCTTCTCCAGTTGTTCCTAATTATAACTTTCACCGCCTCTGAACTTATCTTCTTTTACATCCTATTTGAGGCAACACTAATCCCAACCCTGATCATTATTACCCGATGGGGGAATCAAACTGAACGACTAAACGCAGGGCTCTACTTCTTATTTTATACTTTAATAGGATCTCTCCCACTCCTAGTAGCTCTCCTTTACATCCACAATTTCATGGGCTCCCTAAATTTTCTCATAATTCAATACTGAATTCAACCTCTGCCAAACTCCTGATCTAATGTTTTCTTATGATTGGCATGCATGATAGCATTCATAGTAAAGATACCTCTATACGGCCTCCACTTGTGACTACCAAAAGCACACGTAGAGGCCCCTATTGCCGGCTCCATGGTACTTGCCGCCGTACTCCTGAAATTAGGAGGCTATGGCATGATACGAATTACAACCCTACTAAACCCCCTGACCAACTTCATAGCGTATCCTTTCATAATATTATCTCTATGAGGCATAATCATAACAAGCTCTATCTGTCTCCGTCAAACAGATCTAAAATCCCTAATTGCATACTCCTCAGTTAGTCATATGGCACTCGTTATTGTAGCGGTTCTTATTCAAACACCATGAAGTTATATAGGTGCAACAGCCCTAATAATTGCCCATGGTTTAACATCCTCGATGCTATTCTGCTTAGCCAACTCCAATTACGAACGAATCCATAGCCGTACTATGATTCTCGCACGAGGACTTCAAACCCTCCTTCCCCTGATAGCAGCCTGATGGTTATTAGCAAGCCTCACAAATCTGGCTCTTCCTCCAACAATTAATCTTATCGGAGAACTATTTGTAGTGATATCCTCATTCTCATGATCCAACATTACTATTATTCTAATAGGAATTAACATCACCATCACTGCCCTATACTCACTTTATATACTAATCACCACACAGCGTGGTAAATATTCCCACCATATCAAAAATATCAAACCGTCATTCACACGAGAAAATGCCCTAATAACCTTGCATCTACTGCCTCTACTCCTCCTATCCCTTAACCCTAAAATTATTCTCGGTCCCATCTACTGTAAGCATAGTTTAACAAAAACATTAGATTGTGAATCTAATAATAAAAGCTCAAACCTTTTTGCTTACCGAAAAAGTACTGCAAGAACTGCTAACTCATGCTCCCATGTATAAGAACATGGCTTTTTCAACTTTTATAGGATAGAAGTAATCCATTGGTCTTAGGAACCAAAAAATTGGTGCAACTCCAAATAAAAGTAATAAATATATTTACTTCATGCATAATCACAGCTCTAGTCATTCTTACTTTGCCCATCATTATAACCTCTACTAAACTCTACAAAAATAAGCTATACCCATACTATGTAAAAACCGCTACTTCTTACGCATTCATAATTAGCATAATTCCCACAATAATATTCATCTACTCAGGACAGGAAACAATTGTTTCAAACTGACATTGAATAACAATCCAGACCATAAAACTATCCATGAGTTTTAAATTAGACTACTTCTCAATAATCTTTGTGCCCGTAGCCCTTTTTGTCACGTGGTCTATTATAGAGTTTTCTATATGATATATACACTCCGATCCTTATATTAACCGATTTTTCAAGTATCTTCTCTTATTTCTTATTACTATAATAGTCTTAGTCACCGCAAACAACATATTCCAACTATTCATTGGCTGAGAAGGAGTTGGCATTATATCATTTTTACTTATTGGATGATGATACGGCCGAACCGATGCAAATACAGCTGCCCTACAAGCTATCCTCTATAACCGTATTGGAGATGTAGGCTTCATTATAACCATAGCATGGTTTCTATTGAACTTAAACACATGAGACCTTCAACAAATCTTTATTACAACAAACGATAATTTTAATTTGCCGCTACTTGGCTTACTATTAGCAGCTACCGGTAAATCTGCTCAATTCGGCTTACATCCCTGACTCCCCTCAGCCATAGAAGGCCCCACTCCTGTATCAGCCCTACTTCACTCAAGCACAATAGTTGTAGCAGGAGTATTTCTTCTTATCCGCTTTCATCCACTAATAGAGCATAATCAAACTATTCAAACCCTCACTTTATGCTTAGGGGCTATTACTACACTATTTACTGCAATCTGCGCTCTTACACAGAACGATATCAAAAAAATTGTAGCGTTCTCTACCTCAAGCCAACTAGGCCTAATAATAGTAACAATTGGCATTAACCAGCCTTACCTAGCCTTCTTACACATCTGCACTCACGCATTTTTTAAAGCTATGTTATTCATATGTTCAGGGTCAATTATCCACAGCCTAAACGATGAACAAGACATTCGAAAGATAGGTGGCCTATTTAAAGTCCTTCCCTTCACCACAACTTCCCTGATTGTCGGAAGCCTCGCATTAACAGGCATACCTTTCCTTACAGGATTCTACTCCAAAGACCTGATCATCGAGTCCGCTAACACGTCGAATACCAACGCCTGAGCCCTCTTAATTACACTCGTTGCCACATCCCTAACCGCTGCCTACAGCACCCGAATTATATTCTTCGCTCTACTAGGCCAGCCCCGCTTCTCCCCTATAATCCTTATCAACGAGAATAATCCTCTCCTAATTAACTCTATTAAACGACTCCTTATCGGAAGTGTATTTGCAGGATACATTATCTCCCACAGCATCACACCCACCACCATCCCACAGATAACTATGCCTCATTATCTAAAAATGATAGCCCTTGCAGTAACTATCTTGGGTTTCATCCTGGCACTAGAACTAAACCTTACCATACAAGGACTCAAATTTAACTATCCATCTAATTACTTTAAATTTTCCACCCTCCTTGGCTATTATCCAACCATTATGCACCGCCTCACACCTAAAACAAGTTTAACCATCAGCCAGAAATCAGCATCTATACTTCTGGACTCCATCTGACTAGAAAACATCCTACCCAAATCAATCTCGTATTTCCAAATAAAATCTTCTACCCTTATTTCAAATCAAAAGGGTCTCATCAAGCTCTATTTCCTATCGTTCATACTAACTATAATTCTCAGCCTACTAATCCTTAATTACCACGGGTAACTTCCATGATAACCAACACACCAGTTAACAGCGACCAACCTGTAACAATCACCAACCAGGTTCCATAACTATATAAAGCCGCAATACCCATAGCCTCTTCACTAAAAAACCCAGAGTCCCCCGTATCATAAATTACCCAATCCCCTATTCCATTAAACTTTAATACTACCTCCACCTCATCATCCTTCAAAATATAGCAAGCAGTCAACAACTCAGACAATAGACCAGTAATAAAAGCCGCTAGAACAGCCTTATTTGAAACTCACACCTCAGGGTATTGCTCAGTAGCCATAGCAGTTGTATAACCAAATACTACTAATATACCCCCCAAATAAATTAAAAACACTATCAGCCCTAAAAAAGAACCCCCAAAATTCAGAACAATCGCACAACCAATCCCACCGCTAATAATTAGCACAAGCCCACCATAAATAGGAGATGGTTTAGTGGCAAAACCCACAAAACTCATCACAAAAACGATACTTAAAATAAATACAATGTATGTTATCATTATTCCTACATGGAATTTAACCATGACTAATGACATGAAAAATCATCGTTGTATTTCAACTATAAGAACATTAATGACCAACATTCGAAAAACCCACCCACTAGCCAAAATTGTCAACAATTCATTCATTGACCTCCCAGCGCCATCTAACATCTCTGCTTGATGGAATTTCGGGTCCTTATTAGGAGTATGCTTGATTCTACAGATTCTAACAGGTTTATTTCTAGCTATACACTACACATCGGACACGGCCACAGCTTTTTCATCGGTCACCCACATCTGTCGAGACGTTAACTACGGCTGAATTATCCGCTATATACATGCAAATGGCGCTTCCATATTCTTCATCTGCCTATTCATACATGTGGGACGAGGCCTATACTATGGATCCTATGTATTCATAGAAACATGAAACATTGGAATTGTACTACTATTCGCAACCATAGCCACAGCATTCATAGGCTATGTACTGCCGTGAGGACAAATATCATTTTGAGGGGCAACTGTAATCACTAACCTTCTCTCCGCCATCCCCTATATCGGAACCAACTTAGTAGAGTGAATCTGAGGTGGCTTCTCAGTAGACAAAGCAACCTTAACACGATTCTTTGCATTTCATTTTATCTTTCCATTCATCATCGCAGCTCTAGCAATAGTACACCTCCTATTTCTACACGAAACCGGATCCAACAACCCCTCAGGAATCACATCAGACTCAGACAAAATTCCGTTTCACCCCTACTACACAATTAAAGATATCCTAGGAATCCTACTCCTGCTCCTAGTCTTAATATCACTAGTTTTATTTTCACCAGACCTATTAGGAGATCCAGACAACTACACCCCTGCAAACCCCCTAAACACCCCTCCACATATCAAACCTGAATGATACTTCCTATTCGCCTATGCCATCCTACGATCTATCCCTAATAAATTAGGAGGTGTACTCGCCCTAGTATTCTCCATCCTAATTTTAGCATTCATTCCATTCCTCCACACATCTAAGCAACGCAGTATAATATTCCGACCCCTCAGCCAATGCCTATTCTGACTTTTAGTCGCCGATCTTCTCACTTTAACTTGGATTGGAGGACAGCCAGTTGAACACCCTTTCATCATTATCGGACAGGTCGCCTCAATTCTATATTTCACCATCCTATTGATTCTAATGCCAACAATTAGCGTTATCGAAAATAATCTTCTAAAATGAAGAGTCTTTGTAGTATAATCATTACCTTGGTCTTGTAAACCAAAAATGGAGAGTAGTCGCCCTCCCTAAGACTCAAGGAAGAAGCTCTTGCTCCACCATCAGCACCCAAAGCTGAAATTCTTCTTAAACTATTCCCTGACACCCCCTACATTCATATATTGGACCACCTCTACTGTGCTATGTCAGTATCTCCAAAAAATCCTTCTTTCCCTCCCCTATGTACGTCGTGCATTAATGGCTTGCCCCATGCATATAAGCATGTACATGATATTATATCTTTACATAGGACATGTCTAGTCCAATTCCACAACCCATTGATCCTCAACAGTAACTAGATGCATATCACTTAGTCCAATAAGGGCTTAATCACCATGCCTCGAGAAACCATCAATCCTTGCCTGTAATGTCACTCTTCTCGCTCCGGGCCCATGCTAATGTGGGGGTTACTATCATGAAACTATACCTGGCATCTGGTTCTTACCTCAGGGCCATGACTCTATTTATTCCAATCCTACTAATTCTCGCAAATGGGACATCTCGATGGACTAGTGACTAATCAGCCCATGATCACACATAACTGTGGTGTCATGCATTTGGTATCTTTTATTTTTAGGGGGGGAATCTGCTATCACTCATCTATGACCGCAACGGCACTAACTCTAACTTATCTTCTGCTCTCAGGGAATATGCCCGTCGCGGCCCTAATGCAGTCAAATAACTTGTAGCTGGACTTATTCATTATCATTTATCAACTCACGCATAAAATCAAGGTGCTATTCAGTCAATGGTTTCAGGACATATAATTCTAGGACACACGTGTGTACACGTACGTACACGTGTGTACACGTGTGTACACGTACGTACACGTGTGTACACGTACGTACACGTGTGTACACGTACGTACACGTGTGTACACGTACGTACACGTGTGTACACGTACGTACACGTGTGTACACGTACGTACACGTGTGTACACGTACGTACACGTGTGTACACGTACGTACACGTGTGTACACGTACGTACACGTGTGTACACGTACGTACACGTACGTACACGTACGTACACGTGTGTACACGTACGTACACGTGTGTACACGTACGTACACGTGTGTACACGTACGTACACGCGCAAGACATTAAGTTAACTTATACAAACCCCCCTTACCCCCCATAAACTCATGTCATCTATTATACACTTATTTATGTCCTGCCAAACCCCAAAAACAGGACTAAGTGCATACAATACTCACAAGCTTTATTTAAATTGTATACAAATGTATTGCTACTCTAGTTAACTTAACACAACAGTCTTACACGCATTCGATCTCGTGGTCTATCTATAGATAGCATCCCCTTTTTTTTTCCTCTCATATTTACTATGTATTTTATTTATTATACACACTACAATTTCAGTATAAGTTAATGTAGCTTAATTAATAAAGCAAGGCACTGAAAATGCCAAGATGAGTCGCACGACTCCATAAACACAAAGGTTTGGTCCTAGCCTTCCTATTAGTTCTTAGTAGACTTACACATGCAAGTCTCCACGCCCCAGTGAGAATGCCCTTAAAATCAGCAGTGATCTAAAGGAGCAGGTATCAAGCACACTCTTAAGTAGCTCATAACACCTTGCTAAGCCACACCCCCACGGGATACAGCAGTGATAAAAATTAAGCCATAAACGAAAGTTTGACTAAGCCATACTAAAAAGGGTTGGTAAATTTCGTGCCAGCCACCGCGGTCATACGATTAACCCAAACTAATAGGCCCACGGCGTAAAGCGTGTTTAAGATACCTTTGCACTAAAGTTAAAACTTAACTAAGCCGTAAAAAGCTACAGTTACCATAAAATAGACCACGAAAGTGACTTTATAATAATCTGACTACACGATAGCTAAGACCCAAACTGGGATTAGATACCCCACTATGCTTAGCCCTAAACATAGATAATTTTACAACAAAATAATTCGCCAGAGGACTACTAGCAATAGCTTAAAACTCAAAGGACTTGGCGGTGCTTTATATCCCTCTAGAGGAGCCTGTTCTATAATCGATAAACCCCGATAAACCTCACCACCCTTTGCTAATTCAGTCTATATACCGCCATCTTCAGCAAACCCTCAAAAGGTAGAATAGTAAGCACAATCATTTTACATAAAAAAGTTAGGTCAAGGTGTAACTTATGGGGTGGGAAGAAATGGGCTACATTTTCTACCCAAGAACATTCCACGAACGTTTTTATGAAATTAAAAACTGAAGGAGGATTTAGTAGTAAATTAAGAATAGAGAGCTTAATTGAATAGGGCCATGAAGCACGCACACACCGCCCGTCACCCTCCTCAAGTAATAAGACACAACCATAACCATATTAACTTAACTAAGACACAAGAGGAGACAAGTCGTAACAAGGTAAGCATACCGGAAGGTGTGCTTGGATTAATCAAAGTGTAGCTTAACTAAAGCGTCTGGCCTACACCCAGAAGATTTCATTACTTATGACCACTTTGAACAAAAGCTAGCCCAACTAACCCCAAACTTAAGTATCACAGACATATAAAGTAAAACATTTAGTTAAATAATAAAAGTATAGGAGATAGAAATTTTAATTGGAGCGATAGAGATAGTACCGTAAGGGAATGATGAAAGACATCTTAACAGTATTAAACAGCAAAGATTACCCCTTTTACCTTTTGCATAATGAACTAGCCAGAAACGACTTAACAAAGAGAACTTAAGCTAAGCTCCCCGAAACCAGACGAGCTACCCATAAACAATCTAAAAGGATCAACTCATCTATGTAGCAAAATAGTGAGAAGATTTGTGGGTAGAGGTGAAAAGCCTAACGAGCCTGGTGATAGCTGGTTGCCCACAAACAGAATTTTAGTTCAACTTTAAATTTACCTAAAAAAAACAAAATTTTAATGTAAATTTAAAATATAGTCTAAGAAGGTACAGCTTCTTAGAATCAGGATACAACCTTTATTAGAGAGTATATACTAACATCACCATAGTTGGCTTAAAAGCAGCCACCAATTGAGAAAGCGTTCCAGCTCAACAAACAATATAACTTAATCCCAATCATATTACATCAACTCCTAATTATACCTCCTGGGCCATTCTATTTAAATATAGAAGCAACAATGCTAGTATGAGTAACAAGAACTATTTTCTCCCCGCATAAGCTTATATCAGAAACGGATAGACCACTGATAGTTAACAATCTGATAATATCAACCCAAAAATGAAATACTTATCTACCCTATTGTTAACCCAACACAGGCATGCATTTAAGGAAAGATTAAAAGGAGTAAAAGGAACTCGGCAAACACAAACCCCGCCTGTTTACCAAAAACATCACCTCCAGCATTTCTAGTATTGGAGGCACTGCCTGCCCAGTGACACTTGTTTAACGGCCGCGGTATCCTGACCGTGCAAAGGTAGCATAATCATTTGTTCTCTAAATAAGGACTTGTATGAATGGCCACACGAGGGTTTAACTGTCTCTTATTCCCAATCAGTGAAATTGACCTTCCCGTGAAGAGGCGGGAATGCCACAATAAGACGAGAAGACCCTATGGAGCTTTAATTAACTAACCCAAACTTATGGATACTAAATACCTACAAGGCATAACATTACACCATTATTGTGGGTTAGCAATTTAGGTTGGGGTGACCTCGGAATATAAAAAAACTCCCGAGTGATTAAAATTTAGACCCACAAGTCAAAATATAACATCACTTATTGATCCAATAATTTTTGATCAACGGAACAAGTTACCCTAGGGATAACAGCGCAATCCTATTCAAGAGTCCATATCGACAATAGGGTTTACGACCTCGATGTTGGATCAGGACATCCTAATGGTGCAGCAGCTATTAAGGGTTCGTTTGTTCAACGATTAAAGTCCTACGTGATCTGAGTTCAGACCGGAGTAATCCAGGTCGGTTTCTATCTATTATATAACCTCCCCCAGTACGAAAGGACAAGGGATGTAAGGCCTACCTCACAAAGGCGCCTTAAAACTAATAGATGAAGTCAACTCAATCTAACCAGTTTATCTCCTCATAAGCCCGAGAAAAGGGGCTTTGTTAGGGTGGCAGAGCCCGGTAACTGCGTAAAACTTAAACCTTTATTATCAGAGGTTCAATTCCTCTCCCTAACAAAATGTTCTTTATCAACATTATCTCTCTTATCATCCCAATCCTTCTTGCCGTAGCCTTCCTCACCCTCGTTGAACGAAAAGTCTTAGGCTACATACAACTTCGAAAAGGGCCTAATATCGTAGGCCCCTACGGCCTCCTTCAACCAATCGCAGATGCAGTAAAACTCTTCACAAAAGAACCTCTACGACCACTTACATCCTCCATATCAATATTCATTCTAGCCCCCATTCTAGCTCTATCACTAGCCCTAACTATATGAATCCCTCTCCCAATGCCCTACCCACTCATTAATATAAACTTAGGAGTCCTATTCATACTAGCAATATCAAGTCTCGCCGTATACTCCATCCTTTGGTCAGGATGAGCCTCAAACTCCAAATACGCTCTAATCGGAGCCCTCCGAGCAGTAGCTCAAACAATCTCATATGAAGTAACACTAGCAATCATTCTCCTATCAGTCCTCCTAATAAACGGGTCATTTACACTATCCACACTAATTATCACCCAAGAACATATATGACTAATCTTTCCGGCCTGGCCCCTAGCCATGATATGATTCATTTCTACTCTAGCAGAAACTAACCGAGCCCCCTTCGACTTAACTGAAGGAGAATCCGAACTAGTTTCTGGATTTAACGTAGAGTATGCAGCGGGTCCTTTTGCCCTATTCTTTCTAGCAGAGTACGCAAATATCATTATAATAAATATCCTCACAACAATTCTATTCTTCGGTGCATTCCACAACCCATTTATACCAGAACTCTACTCTATTAACTTCACTATAAAAACCCTCTTACTAACTATCTGCTTCCTATGAATTCGAGCATCATACCCTCGATTCCGCTATGATCAATTAATACACTTATTGTGAAAAAATTTTCTACCCCTAACTTTAGCCCTATGCATATGACATGTTGCCTTACCCATTATTACCGCGAGTATCCCACCCCAAACATAAGAAATATGTCTGATAAAAGAGTTACTTTGATAGAGTAAATAATAGAGGTTTAAATCCTCTTATTTCTAGAATAATAGGCTTCGAACCTAATCTTAAGAATTCAAAGATCTTCGTGCTACCAAACTTACACTATATTCTACAGTAAGGTCAGCTAAATTAAGCTATCGGGCCCATACCCCGAAAATGTTGGTTTATACCCTTCCCGTACTAATAAAACCCCCTATTCTCACTATTATTATAGCAACTATCATGGCAGGGACCATAATCGTCATACTAAGCTCGCACTGATTACTGATCTGAATTGGATTCGAAATAAACATGCTAGCCATCATCCCTATCCTCATAAAAAAGTATAATCCACGAGCCATAGAAGCCTCTACAAAATATTTTCTTACACAAGCTACTGCCTCAATATTACTAATAATAGGAGTCACCATTAACCTTCTTTACTCCGGCCAATGAGTAATCTCAAAAATCTCAAACCCCATCGCATCCATCATAATAACCACCGCCCTAACAATAAAACTAGGCCTATCTCCATTCCACTTCTGAGTTCCCGAAGTAGCACAAGGAGTAACACTTATATCAGGAATAATCCTACTAACATGACAAAAAATCGCACCTATATCCATCCTATATCAAATCTCCCCATCAATTAACACCAACCTTCTTATACTAATAGCCCTCGCATCCGTTCTAGTAGGAGGCTGAGGCGGACTAAATCAAACTCAACTACGAAAAATCATAGCATACTCCTCCATTGCCCACATAGGCTGAATAGCCGCTATCATTATTTACAACCCTACAATAATAATCCTAAACTTAACTTTATATATTCTAATAACACTATCTACCTTCATACTATTCATATTAAACTCATCCACCACAACCTTATCCTTATCCCACATATGAAATAAATTTCCCCTAATCACCTCCATAATCTTAATCTTAATATTATCCCTAGGAGGACTACCCCCATTATCTGGCTTCATCCCTAAATGAATAATTATTCAAGAATTAACAAAAAATAACATAATTATTATTCCAACACTAATAGCCATCACCGCTCTACTTAACTTATATTTCTACCTGCGACTCACATATAGCACCGCACTTACCATATTCCCGTCCACAAATAACATAAAAATAAAATGACAATTCGAGTACACAAAAAAGGCAACCCTACTACCCCCCTTAATCATTATCTCAACTATACTACTCCCGCTAACACCTATATTATCAGTCTTGGACTAGGAGTTTAGGTTAGACCAGACCAAGAGCCTTCAAAGCTCTAAGCAAGTGCTATACACTTAACCCCTGACCAAATCACCTCTAAGGGCTGCAAGAATCTATCTTACATCAATTGAATGCAAATCAAACACTTTAATTAAGCTAAGCCCTCCCTAGATTGGTGAGCTTCTACCTCACGAAATTTTAGTTAACAGCTAAATACCCTAGTAACTGGCTTCAATCTACCTTCTCCCGCCGCGTAGAAAAAAAGGCGGGAGAAGCCCCGGCGGCGTCTAGGCTGCTTCTTTGAATTTGCAATTCAATATGAAAATTCACCACAGAGCTTGGCAAAAAGAGGACTTAAACCTCTATTTTTAGATTTACAGTCTAATGCTTTTATCAGCCATTTTACCTATGTTCATTAACCGATGACTGTTCTCTACTAATCACAAAGATATTGGTACTTTATACTTACTATTTGGAGCATGAGCCGGCATAGTAGGCACTGCCTTGAGCCTCCTCATCCGAGCCGAACTAGGTCAGCCCGGTACTTTACTAGGCGACGATCAAATTTATAACGTCGTCGTAACCGCCCATGCTTTCGTAATAATCTTCTTCATAGTCATGCCCATTATAATTGGGGGCTTTGGAAACTGACTAGTGCCATTAATAATTGGTGCTCCGGACATGGCATTCCCCCGAATAAATAACATGAGCTTCTGACTTCTTCCTCCATCTTTTCTTCTACTATTAGCATCTTCTATGGTAGAAGCAGGTGCAGGAACGGGGTGGACCGTTTACCCCCCACTGGCTGGCAATCTGGCCCATGCAGGAGCATCCGTTGATCTTACAATTTTCTCCTTACATTTAGCCGGAGTCTCTTCTATTTTAGGGGCAATTAATTTCATTACTACTATTATCAACATAAAACCCCCTGCAATATCCCAGTATCAAACCCCCCTATTTGTATGATCAGTACTAATTACAGCAGTTCTACTCCTACTATCCCTGCCTGTACTGGCTGCTGGAATTACAATACTTTTAACAGACCGTAATCTTAATACGACATTTTTCGATCCCGCTGGAGGAGGAGACCCTATCCTATATCAACACTTATTCTGATTCTTCGGACATCCTGAAGTTTACATTCTTATCCTGCCAGGGTTCGGAATAATTTCTCACATTGTCACTTACTACTCAGGGAAAAAAGAGCCTTTCGGCTATATAGGAATAGTATGGGCAATAATATCTATTGGGTTTTTAGGCTTTATCGTATGAGCTCACCATATGTTTACTGTAGGAATAGACGTAGACACACGAGCATACTTCACATCCGCCACTATAATTATCGCTATTCCAACAGGAGTAAAAGTATTTAGTTGACTGGCAACACTTCACGGAGGCAATATTAAATGATCTCCAGCTATGCTATGAGCTTTAGGGTTTATTTTCTTATTCACAGTAGGCGGGCTAACAGGCATTGTCCTAGCTAATTCGTCCTTAGACATCGTTCTTCATGATACGTATTATGTTGTAGCTCATTTTCACTATGTGCTCTCAATGGGAGCAGTTTTTGCCATTATGGGAGGATTTGCCCACTGATTCCCCTTATTCTCAGGTTATACTCTTAACGATACTTGAGCAAAGATTCACTTTACAATTATATTTGTGGGAGTAAATATAACTTTCTTCCCTCAGCATTTCCTAGGTTTATCCGGAATACCTCGTCGGTACTCTGACTATCCAGATGCATATACCACCTGAAATACCGTCTCCTCTATAGGATCGTTTATCTCGCTTACAGCGGTGATGCTTATAATTTTTATAATCTGAGAGGCCTTTGCATCCAAACGAGAAGTTGCTATAGTAGAACTTACTACAACTAATATTGAATGACTACATGGATGTCCCCCTCCATATCACACGTTCGAAGAACCTACATATGTAATCCAAAAATAAGAAAGGAAGGAATCGAACCCCCTAAAATTGGTTTCAAGCCAATGTCATAACCACTATGTCTTTCTCAATCAGGAGGTATTAGTAAAATATTACATAACTTTGTCAAGGTTAAATTATAGGTGAAACCCCTATATACCTCTATGGCGTACCCATTTCAACTCGGATTACAGGACGCAACCTCCCCTATTATAGAGGAGCTACTTCATTTTCATGACCATACACTAATAATTGTATTCTTAATCAGTTCTTTAGTTCTCTACATCATTTCCCTAATATTGACTACAAAATTAACTCATACAAGCACAATAGACGCACAGGAAGTAGAAACAGTATGAACTATCCTACCCGCCATTATCCTAATCCTAATCGCTCTACCTTCCCTCCGAATCCTTTATATAATAGACGAAATCAATAACCCCTCTTTAACCGTGAAAACAATAGGCCACCAATGATACTGAAGCTATGAATATACTGATTATGAAGACTTAAACTTTGACTCCTACATAATCCCAACACAAGAATTAAAGCCAGGAGAACTCCGACTATTAGAAGTAGACAACCGAGTTGTCCTCCCAATAGAAATAACCATCCGAATACTTATTTCTTCAGAAGACGTTTTGCATTCATGAGCTGTTCCATCACTAGGTCTAAAAACTGACGCTATTCCAGGACGACTAAACCAAACCACCCTTATAGCCATACGACCGGGACTGTATTATGGCCAGTGCTCTGAAATCTGCGGATCTAACCATAGCTTTATACCCATTGTTCTTGAAATAGTCCCCCTATCTTATTTTGAAACCTGATCTGCCTTAATAGTATAACCTAGACTAGACTTACTCATTAAGAAGCTATAAAGCATTAACCTTTTAAGTTAAAGACTGGGAGTTTTAACCTCCCCTTAATGAAATGCCACAGCTAGACACATCCACCTGATTTATTATAATCTTTTCAATATTTCTCACCCTCTTCATTCTATTCCAACTAAAAATTTCAAATCACCACTACCCGGAAAACCCAATAACCAAGTCTACTAAAATCACTAGTCAACATAATCCTTGAGAAAACAAATGAACGAAAATTTATTCGCCTCTTTCGCTGCCCCCTCAATAATAGGTCTCCCTATTGTAGTACTGATCGTCATATTCCCTTCCATTTTATTCCCAGCACCCAATCGCCTAATCAATAATCGGTTAATCTCCATTCAGCAATGATTAATTCAATTAACATCAAAACAAATACTAGCAATTCATAATCAAAAGGGACGAACCTGAGCTCTCATACTTATATCACTAATTCTATTCATTGGTTCAACTAACCTACTTGGACTACTACCCCACTCATTTACGCCCACGACACAACTCTCTATAAACCTCGGAATAGCAATCCCCCTATGAGCAGGGACAGTAATTACCGGTTTCCGCTATAAGACCAAAGCATCCTTGGCACACTTTCTACCCCAAGGCACCCCTCTTCCCCTAATTCCAATACTAGTAATCATCGAAACTATTAGTCTATTCATTCAACCCATAGCTCTAGCCGTTCGATTAACCGCCAATATTACTGCAGGACACCTCCTAATCCATTTGATTGGAGGGGCTACCTTAGCTCTTATTAATATTAGCGCGACCACAGCTTTCATCACTTTTATTATTTTAATTCTATTTACGATTCTAGAGTTTGCTGTTGCCTTAATTCAAGCCTATGTCTTTACCTTACTAGTAAGTCTATACTTACATGACAACACCTAATGACCCACCAAACTCACGCTTACCATATAGTTAACCCAAGCCCATGACCGCTAACAGGAGCCCTTTCTGCCCTTCTTATAACATCGGGTCTTATCATATGATTTCACTATAACTCAATATCCCTACTTACATTAGGATTCACAACCAACCTGCTAACCATATACCAGTGATGACGAGATGTGATCCGAGAAGGCACATTCCAAGGACATCACACCCCTATTGTACAAAAAGGACTACGGTACGGAATAGTTCTTTTTATTGTATCAGAAGTATTTTTCTTTGCAGGCTTCTTTTGAGCCTTTTACCATTCCAGCCTAGCCCCTACTCCTGAACTTGGAGGTTGCTGACCTCCCACCGGCATTATTCCTCTTAACCCACTAGAAGTTCCTCTACTCAACACCTCAGTCCTCCTAGCCTCCGGAGTATCTATTACTTGAGCCCATCATAGTTTAATAGAAGGCAATCGTAAACACATACTTCAAGGCCTATTTATTACAATCTCCTTAGGCGTATATTTTACACTATTACAGGCCTCCGAATACTACGAGACATCTTTTACAATCTCCGACGGAGTGTACGGATCTACCTTTTTTATAGCTACTGGGTTTCACGGACTACATGTAATTATTGGCTCCACATTCCTTATCGTGTGCTTTCTCCGACAACTATACTACCACTTCACATCAAACCACCACTTCGGATTTGAAGCCGCTGCATGATATTGACACTTTGTTGATGTAGTCTGACTATTCTTATATGTATCTATTTATTGATGAGGATCCTATTTCTTTAGTATAACTAGTACAATTGACTTCCAATCAGTTAGCTCCAGATCAACCTGGAAAGAAGTAATAAACGTAATACTAACCTTGATAACTAATGTAACCCTAGCGTCCTTACTTGTACTAATCGCATTCTGACTTCCCCAACTAAATATTTATACAGACAAGACAAGCCCCTACGAATGTGGTTTTGACCCCATGGGATCTGCTCGCCTACCTTTCTCTATAAAATTCTTCCTAGTTGCCATCACATTCCTGCTTTTCGACCTAGAAATCGCACTCCTACTCCCACTTCCCTGAGCGTCACAAACCAACAAGTTGACAACAATACTTATCATAGCACTCCTACTAATCTCCCTCCTAGCTGCAAGCCTAGCGTACGAATGAACCGAAAAGGGGCTAGAATGAACCGAATATGATAATTAGTTTAAGCCAAAACAAATGATTTCGACTCATTAGATTATGATTTATCTCATAATTATCATATGTCCATAGTATATATTAATATCTTTCTGGCATTCATTCTTTCTCTAATAGGTATACTTGTTTATCGATCACACCTAATATCATCGCTACTATGCTTAGAGGGCATAATATTATCACTATTTGTAATAATATCTGTAACTATTCTCAACAACCACCTTACATTAGCCAGCATGATACCAATCGTACTACTAGTATTTGCTGCCTGCGAAGCAGCATTAGGACTATCTCTACTAGTTATAGTATCTAACACCTACGGGACTGATTACGTACAAAACCTAAACCTCTTACAATGCTAAAAATTATCATCCCCACTATCATACTGATCCCCCTTACATGAGTATCAAAGCCTAACATAATCTGAATTAACACGACAACATATGGTTTGCTAATCAGCTTAATCAGCTTATTCTACCTGAATCAACCAAATGATAATACATTGAACCCCTCCTTAATATTTTTCTCTGACTCCCTATCAGCACCGCTACTAGCACTTACAACATGACTTCTACCCCTTATACTTATAGCAAGCCAACACCATTTATCAAAAGAACCCTTAACTCGAAAAAAACTATATATTTCAATACTGATTCTTCTCCAGTTGTTCCTAATTATAACTTTCACCGCCTCTGAACTTATCTTCTTTTACATCCTATTTGAGGCAACACTAATCCCAACCCTGATCATTATTACCCGATGGGGGAATCAAACTGAACGACTAAACGCAGGGCTCTACTTCTTATTTTATACTTTAATAGGATCTCTCCCACTCCTAGTAGCTCTCCTTTACATCCACAATTTCATGGGCTCCCTAAATTTTCTCATAATTCAATACTGAATTCAACCTCTGCCAAACTCCTGATCTAATGTTTTCTTATGATTGGCATGCATGATAGCATTCATAGTAAAGATACCTCTATACGGCCTCCACTTGTGACTACCAAAAGCACACGTAGAGGCCCCTATTGCCGGCTCCATGGTACTTGCCGCCGTACTCCTGAAATTAGGAGGCTATGGCATGATACGAATTACAACCCTACTAAACCCCCTGACCAACTTCATAGCGTATCCTTTCATAATATTATCTCTATGAGGCATAATCATAACAAGCTCTATCTGTCTCCGTCAAACAGATCTAAAATCCCTAATTGCATACTCCTCAGTTAGTCATATGGCACTCGTTATTGTAGCGGTTCTTATTCAAACACCATGAAGTTATATAGGTGCAACAGCCCTAATAATTGCCCATGGTTTAACATCCTCGATGCTATTCTGCTTAGCCAACTCCAATTACGAACGAATCCATAGCCGTACTATGATTCTCGCACGAGGACTTCAAACCCTCCTTCCCCTGATAGCAGCCTGATGGTTATTAGCAAGCCTCACAAATCTGGCTCTTCCTCCAACAATTAATCTTATCGGAGAACTATTTGTAGTGATATCCTCATTCTCATGATCCAACATTACTATTATTCTAATAGGAATTAACATCACCATCACTGCCCTATACTCACTTTATATACTAATCACCACACAGCGTGGTAAATATTCCCACCATATCAAAAATATCAAACCGTCATTCACACGAGAAAATGCCCTAATAACCTTGCATCTACTGCCTCTACTCCTCCTATCCCTTAACCCTAAAATTATTCTCGGTCCCATCTACTGTAAGCATAGTTTAACAAAAACATTAGATTGTGAATCTAATAATAAAAGCTCAAACCTTTTTGCTTACCGAAAAAGTACTGCAAGAACTGCTAACTCATGCTCCCATGTATAAGAACATGGCTTTTTCAACTTTTATAGGATAGAAGTAATCCATTGGTCTTAGGAACCAAAAAATTGGTGCAACTCCAAATAAAAGTAATAAATATATTTACTTCATGCATAATCACAGCTCTAGTCATTCTTACTTTGCCCATCATTATAACCTCTACTAAACTCTACAAAAATAAGCTATACCCATACTATGTAAAAACCGCTACTTCTTACGCATTCATAATTAGCATAATTCCCACAATAATATTCATCTACTCAGGACAGGAAACAATTGTTTCAAACTGACATTGAATAACAATCCAGACCATAAAACTATCCATGAGTTTTAAATTAGACTACTTCTCAATAATCTTTGTGCCCGTAGCCCTTTTTGTCACGTGGTCTATTATAGAGTTTTCTATATGATATATACACTCCGATCCTTATATTAACCGATTTTTCAAGTATCTTCTCTTATTTCTTATTACTATAATAGTCTTAGTCACCGCAAACAACATATTCCAACTATTCATTGGCTGAGAAGGAGTTGGCATTATATCATTTTTACTTATTGGATGATGATACGGCCGAACCGATGCAAATACAGCTGCCCTACAAGCTATCCTCTATAACCGTATTGGAGATGTAGGCTTCATTATAACCATAGCATGGTTTCTATTGAACTTAAACACATGAGACCTTCAACAAATCTTTATTACAACAAACGATAATTTTAATTTGCCGCTACTTGGCTTACTATTAGCAGCTACCGGTAAATCTGCTCAATTCGGCTTACATCCCTGACTCCCCTCAGCCATAGAAGGCCCCACTCCTGTATCAGCCCTACTTCACTCAAGCACAATAGTTGTAGCAGGAGTATTTCTTCTTATCCGCTTTCATCCACTAATAGAGCATAATCAAACTATTCAAACCCTCACTTTATGCTTAGGGGCTATTACTACACTATTTACTGCAATCTGCGCTCTTACACAGAACGATATCAAAAAAATTGTAGCGTTCTCTACCTCAAGCCAACTAGGCCTAATAATAGTAACAATTGGCATTAACCAGCCTTACCTAGCCTTCTTACACATCTGCACTCACGCATTTTTTAAAGCTATGTTATTCATATGTTCAGGGTCAATTATCCACAGCCTAAACGATGAACAAGACATTCGAAAGATAGGTGGCCTATTTAAAGTCCTTCCCTTCACCACAACTTCCCTGATTGTCGGAAGCCTCGCATTAACAGGCATACCTTTCCTTACAGGATTCTACTCCAAAGACCTGATCATCGAGTCCGCTAACACGTCGAATACCAACGCCTGAGCCCTCTTAATTACACTCGTTGCCACATCCCTAACCGCTGCCTACAGCACCCGAATTATATTCTTCGCTCTACTAGGCCAGCCCCGCTTCTCCCCTATAATCCTTATCAACGAGAATAATCCTCTCCTAATTAACTCTATTAAACGACTCCTTATCGGAAGTGTATTTGCAGGATACATTATCTCCCACAGCATCACACCCACCACCATCCCACAGATAACTATGCCTCATTATCTAAAAATGATAGCCCTTGCAGTAACTATCTTGGGTTTCATCCTGGCACTAGAACTAAACCTTACCATACAAGGACTCAAATTTAACTATCCATCTAATTACTTTAAATTTTCCACCCTCCTTGGCTATTATCCAACCATTATGCACCGCCTCACACCTAAAACAAGTTTAACCATCAGCCAGAAATCAGCATCTATACTTCTGGACTCCATCTGACTAGAAAACATCCTACCCAAATCAATCTCGTATTTCCAAATAAAATCTTCTACCCTTATTTCAAATCAAAAGGGTCTCATCAAGCTCTATTTCCTATCGTTCATACTAACTATAATTCTCAGCCTACTAATCCTTAATTACCACGGGTAACTTCCATGATAACCAACACACCAGTTAACAGCGACCAACCTGTAACAATCACCAACCAGGTTCCATAACTATATAAAGCCGCAATACCCATAGCCTCTTCACTAAAAAACCCAGAGTCCCCCGTATCATAAATTACCCAATCCCCTATTCCATTAAACTTTAATACTACCTCCACCTCATCATCCTTCAAAATATAGCAAGCAGTCAACAACTC
>NW_027554492.1:0-48166 GCF_053574225.1 Canis aureus
AAAATGTTTCTGACACACTCCAATAGTTAGACACCTGTAGTGTTAGCAATTAGTTGTAAATCTTCTCAGAGTAGGACTGTGGTGAGCATATGTGTCAGGGGTGGCATAGTCGTGAGTTAGGAAGGATGGAGAATGTTTGCTTTGTCGATTAACCCTTACACAAAACTGAGGCTCACTGTTCACTAGCTTCAGGGTAAAAGCAGACCCAGAACAACCAGTCTTCTAAGTAGGCAAAGGGATCTGGCCTTTCGTTTGTTGATTTGACATTTTTCACAGCCTATTGAACAAAATCTGTATTTCCATACTTAATATGATCTTCAGATAGAATTTCCAGATAGATAAATATCAGAGCTCTAAATTAGAAGTCAGAAAAAACTGGATTCATATTCTTGTTCTTAAAACACCATGTGAGCCGGGGCAAGAAATATAACCTCATAATCTTAGCCCCTTTATCTCTCAATGAATAGTTTAAACAAATTACAGGTGACCCCATCTGCTCTAAAATTCTCTGAACCACTAAGCAAGATAAAACAATGAACTAATTTAGCAATGGTCTTTCAGCATAACTAGGTTGCTATAATCAGGAGGACGCTCCTGAAATACATTATTTTTCTCCACTTCTGGCTTGAATATATTATTTTTTTTCTATCATAACAGTGTAACAGCCCTGAATGCCTTCAGTCAAAATTCCCTACAGCACACAGTCATCTTGATTAAAATCTCAACAGTTTATTACAGATGGAGTAGTTCCAAAACATAATAATACTCTTCAGGTAGCAGGTGTTCCTGCATTTATTCAAATGGCTGGCTGAAAAGATGCAAAAGTCTTTTGTTTCCTGATGAGGTTAAACAGACTTTTACCTATGAAAACAAACTGTCAAACACAGGTACATTTAAAAACCCCTCTCAAATTATTTTTCGAGCATTAAAATCTACATATAACTCATCCATAATTAACCCGATCAGAAAACAAGTAGCCAGAAAAACAGGTAAAATTAAATATATTTGTAAAAACAAGTTGACTTTTATGTAACACAGCTTTGTTCTACCTCTGAGCACTTGGTTCATTTTTTGTTTTAAATCTTAGATGATCTGAAAAGCAATACATTTACACTTCACAAGAAATTTAATGCTGGATGTAAATGAGTAAAAGGTAAGTAAATATAAGTAAAAGGAGACATGTTATCAAGAATGAGTAAAATTTTTTGAAAAAAAGAATTACTAAATCAGAAAAAGACCTGGCAATGTAATTTAAATTATCAACATCTGATTTTCCTCTATAGAAAGACAGAAACAAAACCGATTGTGTAACATTCTAAGCTTAATTTTTAATCACCTGAGTTAAAGTCCTAGCTCATCCACTTACTTACAACCTTTGACTTAATATTTAGTCCCTCTGAGTTTTCATTGACTCATCATAAATGAAGACATAACCAGTTACCATCGACTAAATCCTACTCGCAATGTGGTTTGGTCCAAGAAATGAGTGACAGATCTATCCTCCTATATGGTAAATTGTCCAATGTTATTTAAAAAATTAGTTATGTTTTAAAAAGTTATTTCTCTTGAAAAAGTCACTTCATTTTATTTTGTGTGTTTCTACATATATAACTAAAGGAAATTCAAAGGAAAGAAAAAAATAATTTCTCAATGAAATACTTTTTTCCATCTTTGCGTAATTCACTCATCACCTTAAGACAAAAAAGATTACATTTGTTCCAGATACATCACTTTAGTGAAAATTAATTCTCATGTGACTGTAGGCAAGCAATATAGAATAAAAATATAATATATAGAATATGGAAAATTGTACAGCTCTTTACTAAATGTTTCCTAAACAAATAGTTTTGCTATCCTGATACTTCCCTAAATTAACTCCTTTAATACAAGAGTAGTTTAGGAGTCACAAATATGCATGCTAGGAACTATTACTCATTTTGTTTTCCTAAAAAAGAAAATTATTCCATGATTTGAGCCAATGAAAATAGATCTCTCTAAAACAGCATCTGTGTTTCATTATAAAAGCAGAACTCATTAGTATCAGTGAAAAACTCTCGGGAATAAAGGTGAGGGTAAAAATGTAAGTTTTGGATGTAAATATACCTAGATTCAAAGTCCCAGCCTGTCAGTGACTAGTTAGGTAGACGTTTCTATGAAGCTCCCTTTACCCATCCTTCAGTAAAATGGAACTTGCATTTTAACTCAGAGGGTTGTGCTAAGAATTAATTACATAAAATAGTATTAAGTATTATGTTCAATAAATGTTAAATATTTGATGTTCAATGAATGCATCCACTACTGTGGTTGTGATGTATAATCAGAACTACCCTTTCCAACAACATTGATATTGAATTATTGCTCAATGGTTGCATAGCTTTTGCATCTGATTGCATGTATGTATCTCAGAATACAAATTTTTCAGATCAGACTTTTTATTGAATTATAATTGACGTGGAATATTATATTAGTCTCGGGTGTATAGCATAACGATTCAATATTTTTGCATATTATGAAATGATCGCCTGGAGAGGTCTGGTTACTACCTGTTAGTATAAAAAATTATTGCAATGTTATTGACTATATTCCATAGACTGTACATTGCATGCCCATAAATTACTTATTTTATAACTGGAAGTTTGTAACTCTTAATCCCCTTTACCTATTCCAACTGTCCCCTGACCCTCTCCCCTCTGGCAACCACTAGTTTGTCGTCTGTATCTTTCTGTTTTGTTTGTTTGCTTTTTTTTTTAGATTCTACACATAAGTGAAAGCATATGGTAGTTGTCTTTTTCTGATTTACTCACTTAACACAATGTCTTTAAAGTGTATCTGTGTTGTTGCAAGTGGTAAGATTTCATTCTTTTTTTTTTTTTTACAGTTGAACAATATTCTTTTGTATATCACATCTTCTTTAACATTTATCTCAATGGACACTTAGGGTTACTTCCATGACTTGGCTATAGTAAATAATGCTGCAGGAAACACAGGCATGCATATATATTTTCCAATTAGTGTTTTTGTTTTCTTTGTATAAATACCCATAAGTGGAATTGCTGGATCACACGGTAGTTCTATTTTTGAAAAATTTTTGAGGAAAATTTTATACTGATTTCCACAGTGGCTGAACCAGTTTGCATTCCCACCAACAGTGTAGGAGGGTTCCCACATCCTCACCAACACTTATGTCTTGTGTTTTTGATAATAGCCATTCTGATAGGTGTGAGGTGATACCTCATTGAGGTTTGGATAAGGCAGCCTATAGAAGAGTCTTGTTTTCCTTATCCATTTAGCCATCCCATGTCTTTTGATTGAAGGATAGTTCCCTTACACTTAAAGTCACTATTTCTAGGTATGTACTTACTGTCATCTTATTAATTGTTTCCTCACTGTTATTGTTGTCCTTCTCTGTTCCTTTCTTGGTTTGTTACTTCGTGTTTGTTTTCTTTATATTTAGATTGCTTTGTCTTTTACTTTTGTGTTCTTAACTATAAGCTTTCTTCTTTGTGGTTATGGTCTGGTTCACATATAACATGTATATAACTGTCTCCTTTAAGTTGACAGTAAGTTAATTTTGAACGTATCCCAAAGTTTTATATTTGTACTCCTCTCTTCTGCATTTTTATATTGTTGATAACACATTTAACATATTTTTTATTTTATTTATCCCTTAACTCATTGCGGTAGTTTTATTGTACTACCTTTGTCTTTTACCCTTCATATTTGTTTTATAAGTTGTTGATCCACTCACTACCTTGATTACTTGTCCTTCCGGTTAGATTTTTAACTCTCATTTGTTTTCTTAGTTTTCTCTCATTTTTTTCTTTAGTTTTCTTACTAGTAATTAGTACCTTTTCTTTTTAGCTTAGAAAAGCATTCTTTACATTTTTTGTATGGTTGGGTTCAGTGGTGATGAACTCCTTTAGCTTCTGCTTCCTGGAAAACTCTTAATCTCTTCCTCAATTCTGAATGACAGACTTGCCAGGTAGAGAATTCTTGGTTGGGAGTTCTTCCCTTTCAGAACTTTGAATATATTATGCCATGCATGCCCTTCTGACCTATAAATTTCCTGCTGAGAAACCTTCTGATAGAGTTATAATGGCTCCCTTTTATACAGCGTGTTGCTTTTCTCTTGCTTTCAGTATCTTCTCTTTATTATTAATTTTTACTATTTTAATTATAGTGTTCCTTGGTGTGTTTCTCTTTGGATTCATCTTTTCTCTTTTTTAAAAAGATTTATTTATTTATTTATGGGGGGAGAGAGAGAGAGAGAGAAAGAGAGCAGGAGGAAGGTGAGAGGGAAAGAATCTTCAAGCAACCCGCCCACTGAGTGCGGAGCCCAACGTGAGGGCTCAATCCTATAACCCACAAGATCACGACTGGAGACAAAACCAAGAGCTGCTCACTCATCCAACTGAGCCACCCAGGCATCACTGGATTCACCTTATTTGAAACTCTCTGGGCTTTCTGGACTTGAATATTTATTCCCTTCCCTGAATTAGGTAAGTTTTCTGCCATTATTTCTTTGAGAATTTTCCTGGCCCTTTCTCTCTCTCTCCTCCCGTGACTCCTATAATGAAAATGTTATTCTGCTTGATACTGTCCCAGTGGTCCCTTAAGGCATTTTGTCTTTTTAAAAACTCTTTTTTGCTTTCATTTTCCTGCTGTGATTGGGTGTTTTCCATGGATTTGCTTCTGTTTTACTGATTCACGTTTCTATTCCATCCGTTCTGCTGTTGAACCCCTACAGTGCGTTTCTCAGTTCAGATTTAACTTCTCTTTGGTATTTTCATCTAGTTCCTAACTCCCTGCAGAAGTTCTTGCTGTGTTCATCCATTCTTCTCCTGAGATCTGTGAGCCTCTTTATGGCCATTACTATGAATTCTTTATTAAGTGTGTTGCTTATCTCAGTTTCATTAAGGTCTTTCTCTGAGGAGTTTCCTTGTTGTTTGGATATATTCCTCTGTCTCCTCATTTTGCCTCTCTCTGTTTCTCTGTATGTATTGGGTGAAATGGCTACCTTCCTTCATCTTGAGAGAGTAGTCTTATGTAGGAGTTTTTCCATGTGAGCCAGAAGCACAACCTCCCCTGGCCACCAGAACCAGGCACTCTATGGGCATCTGCAGTATGGTTTGAGTAAGTCTGCTGGCTCTGATAGAGCCACAGTTGCTGTGCAGGGAGATCAGGGCTCCCACCACTTGCCCACTCCATGTATGCACCAGATAGGTAGAGTTCAGGGTGCTCATCTGACCTGCTTGTGGCTTGGCTGCTACATGAGGGAGACGGGCTCTGTCACTCACCTGGTCTTGATGCAGCTCCGATAATGCACAGAGTGAATGAAATGTGGGGAGCTTCCCCCAGCCTCATTATGTGGCAGGGAGAGCAGACCATGACCTTCATGTGTTAGCTAGAGGGAGGGCACCAAAGATGGCACACATTTGTTCTATCGTCAGGAAGTTAGGATGAGTGGCAAAAATGGACACACCAGCACTTCCATCCCTGGATAATGTCCTCACAGGTTCCTGACCCTCTGGCAGTCATTTTAAAATTAGTGCATCTCCCTTCTTATGGTTTAGGTGCTTTCAAGTCTATTCCTCTTGTGCTAGATCTCCATGTGAATGCATTTGCAGATGAGCCCTTTTAGAGTGGGATATATGTTCCTTATAGTTCTATGATTCTTTTGGTCCCTCTTGTGGGGTTATTGCATCCGGGACAGGGCCCAGGGAGGCCATGTCTCTTCCTCTCCTATCCTTTGCAAAGTGTCTTTTTTGTCTCTTACTGTGGAAAGACTAGTCATCTAGTTCTCATGGGGTAGGGGGCTTTCCTTGTTTGTTTACAGAGGAAAATTATTACATGTATAGCTAGAAATTTGTTGTGTCTAAGGAAAGAGTTGCATTTAGGGTATTCCTACACCATCATCTTGAACTACCCTCTCTTCCCAGACTAGATTTTACTTTTGTGCAGGTAACCCATAACAGTCACTCCTTCACAAGGACTGTCCCCAAAAGAGGTGCTTTGGCCTAGCACCACTCCTCTTCTGCAGGCCCTTCTCTGAAGAGCCCAGAAGGACAAAAAGCCTAAAATTTCAAGGTCTTGCTCTCAAGATTTTATGACCTGCCTGTTGAAACAGAATAAGTATAATTGAACATTTAGTGAAAAAGAAGAATTTTTTGGAGCTGTGAAGGACACAGCTTATTATTCTGAGGAGTAATCATGGTGGGCAAAATTGGTCAAGGAAAGTTTTGCAAAAAGCTCAATCTACCAGATTGTGTTGGGTTTGGTATGGAGGCAAAAGAGGGAAACACAGAAGGAGATATTCCTGAGAAGAGACAGAGGAGACTGAGCCAGAGGCAACACCTGCATAAATTGAGACCATTTCAAAAGACAAGAAGTAAAGAAATAAATACATAGAAGGCAGAATTCTTGCTCCTATCATGTCTGCCATCTGGCTAGGATGCTTTCAAATTAATGAGCAGGTTAAAATCCAGCATGGTTCCACAAAGAGAGAAGCCTAAGAAGTACTTTGTAATGATGATCAAAAATATGTATTATATTAATTACCAAAATAAAACGATTGCTCTAAAATTCCTGAATATAATATACACGATGAAAGATTTCTCTTTTGCAATAAATATCACTAAATGAAGATAATCATGTTTTTTTTTCTTAAAAAAAAGTGTTACTGGGTTTTAAAAAAACATAGCAGAAAGATAGTTTTTTAAAAATACTGTTAAATATCTATAGGAATCAATCGGAGGAATCATAGGAGTTCAACATGACTTGACAGGAAGACTTCTCTCTCACAATAGTTTAATTATACATTTTATTAGTAATATAAAGTTTGTTACTATGATAGAAGAAAGACTAAGGTGAATGTGAGGGAAACAAATACTAAAGCAAAGTCCACAAGGCAGAGCAAAATCTTTCACCTGAGAAATCCTTCCCTGTGTAGCCAGGTGTCACATGCGGCAATGTACTTGCAGAACACTCTTGTGCAAACTTTAAGCATTATATTTAAGCTCCTACATTTATATGCAAGCATAAATCACAGTGGTATTTGCTGCACGTGTTTTATTAGGTAGGCATTTCTGATTATCGAATAACCCTAAAATATACAGTTAACTCGGTTTTTGGATAAAATGCAGACTATTCAGCCATCACCTATTCCGAAAGAGATTTGGTATTCAGTATTCTAGTCAGGCGTTCTCCAACAGTGCTAGGGTACTTCAGCAAAGCTCATGTGTGATAAAACAGCAGTGGCCTCTAGAGCATGTTTTTAAAGCCAGCTCTCTCAGAATTCTAACTAAATTTCTCAAATGAACACACACACACACACACACACACGTGCATGCACACTCATCTCGTTTTTGCTGCTGTTTTAACTTGCCAAAGAGTAAAGGTATATGAATCAGGTCTTATTAATATTAATATATACGTTGTTATTTTGCTCCCTGAACACTGTCACTTTGTTATACTAAATTAAAGCCCTCACAGAAACATCCAATGAATCATCACTAAGAAAATGCATTGTTGTGTCATAGTTAATAAGCAGTTCAATGTAATCACACCTTGATCATTCTCCGGAGCAGTTCGGTCCTTTGCATGGTGTGGTTAGAACCAAAATGTCTAATATTAGTTCCCTTAATGATTGCTCAAACAGAAGTTAAAATGGAAAGTCACTCTCCCTTCAGATGTACAAATAATCTTTTTTTTTTTTTTTCTGAGAAGGATAGGGAAGGAAACGTCAAAACAGCAAGAAGAAATTTATGAGTCTTAGACTACATGTTACCATAAAAGGAGTCTCTGGGATTCAGTCATAATCACAGGGTATGATGTTGAGCTCAAAGCTAGTTCCCATGCCCTGCTTATCAACCCCCACAGAACATGTGAACCACAAGTAGAAGCTCCCATCCCAGATGAAAGGAAGCTTCTTCTGGCCAAGGTAGCAGAACTGTAAAAACTCCCTTTGGCCATGGACGGCCTGTAGGGCACTTTGATAAGCCCAGAGGAATCACAGGCAAAGATCCTACCTTAATGAGGACTGAATGGACCCCGTGGCTTTTGCAGATAGGAAATACCAGAAGCTTAGGGTGCAGGCAGTGCTGGATTCTTGCCACACAGCACTCTTGAGGTGTGCTTCTTCACCCCGAAGACCCAATGGAGTAGCCTCCAGATACAAGAAGTGTCCTAGGAACAAGGACGGCATTCAGACAGGGCACGAACAAGAATGAGGGGATCATTTTAGCTCCTCCATCTTACTTAGGGTTTTTAAGTATATTTCATAGGCTATGAGCTGCCAAAGGCATTTCCATTTGAAACAGAAAGAAAACCCAATAGCCTTGCTTCTAGCTCACTGACAGAACAATTTCCAACTGTCTGTGCTTTGAGCAAAGTACTTCACAGAATGCAGATTAACCGATGTGACAGGATATTTATGCCACTGAATCAACAAAATAGTTATAGAAATCATTTCATGGACCCCCTAAACTACCCACTTGTAAAACAATGCAAAGATACTATCTACAAAATATATATAAAGGAATTATGGTGTATTTTCACAAATTCAGTCACCTACGGAATGCACAAGTAAAATGCTGAGAATCTTATTATGTACCATGAAGGATATTGAGTTTTGGGATGCCTGGGTGGCTCAGGGGTTGAGTGTCTGCCTTTGGCTTATGGGGATGGAGTCCCGTATTGGGCTACCTGCAGGGAGCCTGCTTCTCCCTCTGCTTCTGCCTCTGTCTCTCTCTTGCTCTGTGTCTCTCATGAATAAATAAATACATCTTAAAAAAAGATATTGAGTTTTACATTTGTGTATCCAAATACTTTTATGTACGTAGAGCTGAGTGTTTGCACGGGGCTCAGACCTTTCTTTCTCTGGTGTGGTTAGTTTGGGCTCCTGGAGGGCTCTGTTTCATCATAAGCCCATGGAGTTTCCACACTTAGACACCATCTTTCCTATTCTATAGCTTCCAGGAATTCGAGGTCCCTTCTTTACTGACATCCCTTGACCATTGAGTCTGAGACTTGACCTCATTTACTCATGGCAAAACTGAGGCATTCCCAACACTTCTGACATGTGTGACCTTACAGTCACATCGGCACAGCACCTCTGCAGCTTCCCAACTACCTTCCTTCACACATATCATCCCATTTCTCTAATCCTTGTTTGGGACACAGGGAAAACTTGATTCTTTCCATTTGCAGATGAGAAATTTGAGAATCTGAAAAACTATATGACATAGGAATGATCACATGAGTGATAGAATTTTGGGTTATTAATTATAAATTATGCCATTTAGGAAAAGTGCCCGATGGCAGCATAAATTATCATCTATCTACAATTATTAGAATGATATTAAAATTTGGTAACTCCCCCGTTATGTGTCGAATTGCATCCCCGCATCCCCCACTCCCCCAAAGATGATGGAGTCCCAATTCCATTCCCCTGTGAACGTGATCTTATTTCAAAATAGGCCCTTTATGGATGACCAAATTAGAATGAAGTCATCAGGGCAGGCCTCAATCCATACTAAGAATGTGTCGTAATGAAAAGGACAAATTCAGACACAGAGACAGACGTGCACAGAGGGAAGACAATGTAAAGACACATGAGAATGCCACCTACAAGCCAAGTAACGTGTGAGTCTACAGCAGCTAAGAGAGAAGCAAAGAATTGGTGATTTCCCCTCACAGCCCTCAAAAGGAACCAGTTGTGCTGACACCTTAATCGCACACTTCTAGCTTCCAGCTGTGCAACAATGCCTGTGGCTTACATCTCTGGTACTTTGTGATGGCAGCCCCAGGAGACAAATACGCTCACCAAATGTTTGCCTCGCTTGCCATGGTACCAGAGTAATCTCTCTAGAGATGCTGTAAAAGACTCATAACCTACCTTTTTTTGTTTCCAAGTGTGTGGTCTTTGGGAGGTCTTAGGGTTTGATGAGAGCCAACTCCCAAAGCCCAATCAAAGTTTTCAACCAAGGAGTTTTGCCAGCCACACCAGCCTCTCTCAAAAGTACAGGAGGTACCACATTCATTTTCATCAGTCTCATCTCCACAGTCATCTACAAAATTACAGCTTTGCTCTGGTTTATAACATTTGCCATTCTGACATTCTCGAAAGCCAGGGGGACAGATACCTAGAAGACAGAAAACAATTGAAGATGAGGAAATACTACTAACACACCTGAAGCTACATGACATCCTTACTTAGCTTAAAAGCTAGTAAGAGTAGATTCACTTTAACACATAAAGAAACATGGTGTTCTTAGGAATGTGAGTTATCTGACTCCTATCCTTCTCTCCTGGTCCCCTCCAGGGTTTTGCCCAATAGATCACTCACGAGGATTACTCAAAATGAAAAAAAAATCAAGTATCATTTTACTGATCTAGGAAAGTATCCCAAGTCTCCTCACATACAGCATTTCCTGTAAGTTCAAGGATATAAATTAGATCTGAAAGCCAAAGTGAGGCTTTCAATTTTTTATCCTGAAACAAAATCTTTAGGGTACTCAGAGCTTATGTATTATGTTGTATTTGGAAGTCTATTCCATTACCACCCACACATTTCAAGATTTATCAGAAACCAAATAGATACATGGTACTTCTTCAAAAGCAGGGGTATGAATATATAAGTAATATTCAACTTTCTAACAGATTTTTTCCTTCAAAATGCGCATATATCTGTCAATCATTTAGAATTTTAGAACCGGGATCCCTGGGTGGCGCAGCGGTTTGGCGCCTGCCTTTGGCCCAGGGCGCGATCCTGGAGACCCCGGATCGAATCCCACGTCGGGCTCCCTGGTGCATGGAGCCTGCTTCTCCCTCTGCCTGTGTCTCTGCCTCTCTCTCTCTCTGTGACTATCGTAAATAAAAAAAAAAAAAAAGAATTTTAGAACCAATTTGCCTACATAGCAATGTCAACAATAAATATTTTTTCCCACAAAGCTTAAAATAAAGGGCAATGTTTTTGAAGACCTGAGTTTGAATCCTGGTATTGATACTTCTCAGCTATGAGACTTGGCTTAATTAGCTAAGCTCATTGAAGAGACTACTGTTGATATTCTCAGCATCTAGAACAGTGCCTGGCCATTAGTAGGTGACTAAAAAATATGAGTCAAATAAACGGAGAAGTGAAATACAGTGCTCTGGATATGACAAAGCAGTTCCATATTCACATTTAGGGTATAATTGTTATCCTGCTCTAATATTACAATAGGGCATAGCACCAGGGTAACAATATTTCAGTAGAAAAAGTCATTTGAAGATCCATCTTGGAATATCCACTTCCCAGGCTCTGTGACACTATGGTATCTGAGACTTTCTTCCTTCCTGTCTTTCCTATCTGGTAGGTAGAGGAACCAATAATGCCTCCCTATTTTACTTCTACTTGAGCTTCTATGGCCTGGGGTTGTCTGGTGGCTGAGGATTGGTGTGGATTAGAGCTGAGAAGTAAGTTGGGAAGGTGTTCTGGAAGCTAAAATCTCCTGCTGATTAAAATCTTCAAAGATTTTACAAAGAAGCTTTCATGTCCTCCGTCAGTCCCACATTTTAGAAAATAGAAGGCTAAGAGGGAAGAAGTGGGAGGAGATGGATGTGATGTCACGTAGAAACCACTGGGGGAGAAGACTAGTGTTCTGGAAGCTTCTAGCCATTTTGTGTGTTAAGCTGTTTCTGGACTGCTTGTTCAAAATTGCCTAATTAAATGCCCTTTACACTTGCAAAGCTTTTGAAAATAAGTTTCAACCATGCATTCTGCCTCTAACAAAACTTTCTTGTCTGGGTTAATTGCTAACATTTTCTTTTCTTGCAGCGTGGGATTAAACTATTTTTATTTAGCTGCCCAGTTCAGTTTTAGCAGATTGGGGGTAAGGCAAAAGACCTTTAATGTTTCAATCACAGAGCTTGACTCAGAATCAGAACATTAAAGCATTCCTGAGCTACCTAGAAATGGAGATCATTTACATTAACCTCCATTCATAGATGAAAGATAAATGAGGATTATAGATGTTAAATGACTTGATGATTTTTTGATAGCAGAGGTACAATTTGCACCCAGGTCTATTATCTTCTGAACTATTTTTTAAATCTATTGACTTGAAAAGAAGAGCAGTGATCCAGGTCAACTATCACAAGACGAGACCACCAAGGAAGAGAAATGGTGGTGTTGACCACCAGATGAATTATTTCTCATGGGACTGTTGAAAACCTGTGAAATTACTAGATCATTTAATTTTACACAAGTAGGCATTTGTATTGATTCCGTCAATTCCAGTTTATTTGGGGAGTAAAAACAAAACTGGTTCTTGAGATACTTTTCTCCAAAGAGACTGAATCAAGCTTATATTTAATCCTTTTAAAGCAAATAAGAAAATAATTTGAACATGTTTCTAAATGGAATCACATTACAAATCCCAATATATTACAGAATCAATACAGCTCATATTTTGGAATAATCATAATTTTTAAGTTCTAAAACATAATAGCTACATAATTTAAAAAGACAATAATTTAAATATTACATAATATTAATTTTGAACAGAAAACCCTTCACATTAATAAAGACAATTTTACTGCTATCATGTATCCTACCCATAAAACACCTTTTTGCTAAATATCAAGCAATAATCAAAATTATCGACTAATGTTATTTACCTATTTCCAAATTATTTTCCATGTCTGTTGTTTTGTCCAAAGAAATCAGCTACTAAGGGAGGATGTATATCTTTAAGTGATTCTGGGATTAAAGCTTCTATGAAATTATGTAACTTTGATTTTTAGTAAAAATATTTTATTTACATTAGGCAGAGACCTTCTTAGTGGGCAGGGTTTTTTTTTTTTTTTTGTAAAAAAGAACAAATTATGAAAGTAAAAAATCTCCAATGCAAATAAATCTTAGAGACTGAATCTGAAGCTTAACATGCTGAAATGCAAACTCTGATTCTTCCCCTCCAAATTTTTTTCAAGTTAACAGCTTTCTTCAACTGTGTCTATGGCAACTCTACAACACCAGTTACTCAGAGGCAAAACAAATCTTGTAAGGAGCTCTGTGTAATAGAGTCTGACTCTACTTCTTGATGTTAGACTTGATTGCTGACAGCTCTTCCTTTGTGTTCCACATCTGGAAACCTAATAAGATAGTCCAGGTGCTTCCCTTATTGGCAGGAGGTTCACACCAAGTATGCCCTTATCAATGCACAGAAATTCTCACCCCAGACCCATCTTCCAAATACCATAAAACTCTAAGTCAGTTTCTTTTCCTTGGTCTCTTAAAAAGGATTGAAAGTGTCTATTACTCACATAATGAGGCTTTCTGTGACATAAGGGTAGCTCCAAGGCATGTCTGAAAGTAGTTTTTTTTTTTTTCTATTTGAGTGAAAGCGCACAAGCAGGAGAGTGGCAGAGAGAGGGGGAGAAGAAGACTCTCCTTCTGAGCAGGGAGCCAAACATGGGGCTTGATCCCAGGACCCTAGGATCATAACCTGAACTGAAGGCAGATGTTTAACTGACTGAGCCGTCCAGGTGCCACTGGTATTGTCAGTCTTAACATCCAAACCAAATTTTGAATAGAGGCCCACGTTCTAACTAAGTATTGGCCCCAGTAGTGTGTGTGTACAACTTTTTATCTCATAACTCATATACAATTTTTCACCATTACTATTTTGGTCTAAGTGACTATCATTTTGTGTGACTTTATTACAATGCTTTCCTTTCTGATCTCCTTTGACCCTTTATGGTCCATTAAACAAAAGATAGCCATGTGATATTTTAACATAATTAAATGTCACTCCTCTATCCCAACCTCTATTTAAATACTATTTCACTTTAAAATGAGCCAGGTCCCCTTGAGAAAATGGTCTGTTTAGAACTAAAAATAAAAAAATTCAAAATGAGCCTAGATTTGTTTCTATACCAGAAAATAAGAAAGTGCTCAAAAAATTATAGCATTAGGATGAAAGGTTTAAGGAGCCAGCTTTTTTTTTTAAATCAATTTTTTAAAAATTTTTATTTATTTATGATAGTCAGAGAGAGAGAGAGAGAGAGGCAGAGACACAGGCAGAGGGAGAAGCAGGCTCCATGCACCGGGAGCCCGATGTGGGATTCGATCCCGGGTCTCCAGGATCGCGCCCTGGGCCAAAGGCAGGCGCCAAACTGCTGCGCCACCCAGGGATCCCAGGAGCCAGCTTTTAGAGAAACTTACTGGTCAAATCAGAGACAATTAGAATATCAAGATTAAGTAATTTGTGCCCAATTTAAACACAGTAAGAAACAGTAAAAAAAAAAAGTATGAAATTATTCTTCAGCAACAAACAACTAGAAACTTGGGCAAAATACATAAAACAAGTGTTTTCAGATATTGAACATAAGGAAACACAGGACTGTGTGAAAAAAGGCACACCCTATGATCACCCCTAGATTTCTGCATGGAGGCACTTATGAACTATAACTCCTAAAGGTCAGCCTACCAGAAAATGGGCTTACACATAGGAGTAGACAGAGTTTGGAACATCTAGAATTTTCAATACTGGGTGGTGGAGGAAAGGGAGCTAGACAGAGAAGAAGATCAAGAGATATGCTTAAGTCTTGGAATCTAGCTTTTATATTTGTAGGTAAAATCCCAAAGGATAGATAGAAAACAAACTTCTAAGACAGCAATAACTAGGAGCTATAAACTGAAAAACTGCCAGAATCCACAGAGGGCCATATATATGTGAATTTCTACCAGCCAGAGTGGAGAGAGAGTGATTGGTGAATACACAGGGTATTCAGTAGGAACTCCAGAAAGGTACACTTTAGTATGGGGCAAAGTAACTCTAGAAGGAAATAGACTCTACTATAATCTTACGAACAAATCTGGCCAACCACCAGTTTAAGTAAATAATGTTTTATTGGGACCTAGCCGTATCCACTTGTTTACACATCATCTATGGTTACTTTCACACTAAAATGGCTGTTAAGTGGTTGCAATCAAGACCAATGAACTATTGGGACTTCATCAAGATAAGAAGCTTTTGCACAGCAAAGGATACAGTCAACAAAACTAAAAGACAACCTACAGAATGGGAGAAGATATTTGCGAATGACTATCAGATAAAGGGCTAGTTTCCAAGATCTATAAAGAACTTACTCAACTCAACAGCAAAGAAACAAACAATCCAATCATGAAATGGGCAAAAGACATGAACAGAAATCTCACAGAGGAAGACCTAGACATGGCCAACATGCACATGAGAAAATGCTCGGCATCACTTGCCATCAGGAAAATACAAATCAAAACCACAATGAGATACCACCTCACACCAGTGAGAATGGGGAAAATTAACAAGACAGGAAACCACAAATGTTGGAGAGGATGCGGAGGAAAGGGAACACTCTTGCACTGTTGGTGGGAATGTGAACTGGTGCAGCCACTCTGGAAAACTGTGTGGAGGTTCCTCAAAGAGTTAAAAATAGACATGCCCTACGACCCAGCAATTGCACTGCTGGGGATTTACCCCAAAGATACAGATGCAATGAAACGCCAGGACACCTGCACCCCGATGTTTCTAGCAGCAATGTCCACAATAGCCAAACTGTGGAAGGAGCCTCGGTATCCATCGAAAGATGAATGGATAAAGAAGATGTGGTTTATGTATACAATGGAATATTCCTCAGCCATTAGAAATGACCAATACCCACCATTTGCTTCAACGTGGATGGAACTGGAGGGTATTATGCTGAGTGAAATAAGTCAGTCGGAGGACAAACATTATACTGTCTCATTCATTTGGGGGAATATAAATAATAGTGAAAGGGAATAGAAGGGAAGGGAGAAAAAATGGGTAGGAAATATCAGAAAGGTATATTAAAACTTTTTTAGATAAACCATTTACAAATATCTTCTCCCATTCAATAGATTGCACCTAATATAATAAGATACCAGGGAATAAGCTTAACCAAACAGTTGAAGGACCTGTCCCTCTCAAAACTATAAAACACTGGTGAAAGAAATTGAATACAACACAAATAAAGGGAAAAATATTCTTTGCCCATGGATTGGAAGAACAAATTTTGTTGAAATATCTATACTATCCACAACAATCTACAGATTTAATACAGTCCCTATGAAAATGCCAAGAGCGTTTTTCATAGAAATAAAAAAAATTATAAAATATATATGGAACCACAAAAGACTCCAAATGGTCAAAGCAATTTTTAAAACAAAAGCTGAAAGTATCACAATTCTGGACTTCAAGTTCTATTACAAAGGTGTAGGAGTCAAAACCGTATGGTACTGGCACAAAAATAGACGCAATGACCAATGACCAATAGAAAACGCAGAAATAAACCTACAACTATGTGATCAATTAATCTTCAATAAAAGAGGCAAGAGTATCCAGTTGGAAAAAGACAGTCTCTTCAACAAAGGAAACTGGGAAAATTGGTCAGCGACATGTAAACAAATGAAACTGGACCACTTTCTTATACCATACATAAAAATAAACTCAAAATGAATTAAAGACATAAATGTGAAACCTGAAACCATAAAAATCCTAGAAACGAGCACAGGCTTTCTTACGTCTCTGACATAAGCCAAAACATTTTTCTAGATATGTCTTCTGAGACAAGGGAGATAAAAGGAAAAATAAAGTATTGGGACTATACGAAAATACAAAGGTTTTGCACAGCAAAGGAAACAATCAACAAAACAAAAGGCAACCTACTATTGACCTTTTGACCATACATCGGAAAAAAGATCATCTGCTTCCTGCAGTGCGGTTGACCTTGGGTAACTGTGAAACCACAGAGAACAAAACCAGAGACAAGAGGGGAATACTGTCATATTTACTCTCTGAATGTAAAGTGCACACTACTCAAGTGAATATTTAATGAAGTCAGCCAGAATGGAGACCTTTATAAAACTAAAATGACTTGCAGTTGAAAGCAAACCAGATTAGCTTTAAAAACAGTAGCAAAAAAAGAAAACCTCTTTAACTTTTGGTTTTGCTGTGTTGGAGTGTAGAATTTGAAATAAATGCAAGATAGAACTCAAAAGGCAAGAACAAGGGTATAGTATAAAAATTCCTTTACTAATTTTTTTCGTATATATAAGAACGCTAGCTCTTACTCTAAACAATTGCCATTCAAGTAAAATTAATGGCAGAAGACTATATAATACTGAAGAATATTCTTTCAAACTATAGTGTACCAATAAATAAGTTGGTCATAAAACTATAGATCTCGCTTGGTTGTATGTTTACAAATCTTTGAAGGTCTCTTTTAAGTTTTTCCTTTCTGAAGGCAGTGCATCCGTTCTTTCTGCATTATACTTATATGACTCTAAAGTTATCCTACTGTCCCTTGAAAATTACTAAGGAAAAGGAGGGGATGGGGTTGGTGGACAATGTTTTGCAAAATTATTTAATTCCTGTTGAAGATCTTTAAGTCAGGCAAGAGGGAAGGTTATAGGAATATCAGATTTTATTGATCTACCGATACCTGAAATGAAACTCAAGTAGTTTTGAGTCAAGATAATATAGGGGCATGGTTATTTTTATGAAGTTTGGTGGAGCATACTATTGGAAAGACTCAGCAATCCATGCAGAATGTAGATCAGAGCGATGAGAAAAAGGGTGCCTGGGTAGTTCAGTTGTTTAGGCATCTGCCTTCGGCTTGGGTCGTGATCCCAGGGTCCTGGGATCGAGCCCCACATTGAGCCTGCTTCTCCTTCCTCCTCTCTCTCTGCCTTTCTCTCTCTCTCTCTCTCTCTCTCTGTCATGACTAAATAAAATATTTTTTTTAAATTTTAATTTATTTATGATAGTCACACAGAGAGAGAGAGAGAGAGAGGCAGAGACATAGGCAGAGGGAGAAGCAGGCTCCATGCACTGGGAGCCCGACGTGGGATTCGATCCCGGGTCTCCAGGATCGCGCCCTGGGCCAAAGGCAGGCGCCAAACCGCTGCGCCACCCAGGGATCCCTAAATAAAATATTTTTAAAAAGAGACGAGAAAAATCAGGGACATTGTTGGGTTGTGATATGTTGGCAAGGTAGCTGTACTCTGACTCATCACAAACCTACATGAGCATCTATACTATACCAAGAGATTCAGTAAATAATAAAATGTGATGATTTTCCTCAAGAAGCTGAGTCCTTTGGGTAAGAAATAGTTTGTATATAGTAGGGTTGTACTGTAATTAGAATAGAGGTCTAAACAAGGTGTTGTTACAACTCTAAGGATTGGAGAATGTGTTCTTTAGAAGGTAGACAATTTTTTTTTTTTTAAAGAAGAAGGTAGATAATTTCTCAGCAGGAATTTCTTAAATTTTTTTGTTTTTGTTACAAGAATTGCCTATTGAAAGTTTTGACAGGGATTACCAGTTGTAAACCTGTCTCTGAATAGATAAAGACTATTACCAATCTACATGGTTTAAGAACTTTATCTAGGGATGCCTGGGTAGCTCAGCAGTTTAGAGCCTGCCTTCGGCATAGGGCATGATCCTGGAGTCCTGGGATCGAGTCCCCATCGGGCTTCCTGCATGGAGCCTGCTTCTCCTTCTGCCTGTGTCCCTGCCTCTCTCTCTGTATGTCTCTCATGAATAAATAAATAAATGAAATCTTATCAAAAAAAGAACTTTATCCATATAACTCCTATAATCATGAAAACCAATCTAAGGAGTCACTATTACTAGCCTCATTTTATAGACTTTCTTAACAGTTTGTGTCCATTCAGGAGACAGAAACCACACTAGAAATGTGAACAAGGAAAATGTAATAAAAAGAATAACTATGTAATTTTAAAGAGTAGTTATGTACAACGAGAAACAAAAGAACAATAGGAAGAGAGGAATGACAGATGTGAGGGGCAACTTACTACTTCTAGTTCTGAGACAGACAGTCCAAGGGAGGCATCATTTTGGATGAGAGCACCCCCCCCCACATCCAAAAAATGAGTTTTAGACTTTATTGGAGAGGGTGTGTTACTGGGACCCATTGGAAGGTAGAAAAATTTGCCGGGATATTGTGACCTAGATTTGGTTAGTAGCTGGTAGGGAAAGGGAGAATTTATTCATCAGGATGCCTGTAAAACTCACTGAAGGAGGACTGTAACTGGGTTGCTTTAAATTCCTAGCAGTCACAGGGCCAAAGCAAACAAGCCAAAATAAAAAAAACAAAAACAAAACAACAACAACAAAAAAAAACAAAGAAAAGAAAAGGAAAGGAAAGGAAAACCAATAAGTGCACTGGAACCAAAAGGAGAAGCTTCCTACACGCTGTGTTTTGTGGTATCTGACTTGTGCTGTCTGCTAACAAAGCCAAACACTGTAGGAGCTTTTCAGAAGAGAAGTGTGTATCTGTGTATGCATACCACTACTTCTTTATTCATTAACTTACTGATGGACACTTAGGTTGTTTCCATGTCTTGGCTTTTATAAATACTGCTGCTGTGACAATGCGGGTGCAGGTATCTTTTTGCATTAGTGTTTTTGTTTCCTTCAGTATATTCTCAGAGGTGGAATTGCTAGATCCTAACTAGATCTTTTTTTTTTTTTTTTTTTTTTTTTTTTTAGGATTCTCCATGCTGTTTTCCATATTGGATGCATGAATTTACAATCCTATCAGCAAGGATTCCCTTTCCTCTACAGCCATGCCAATAATTGTTCTCTTTTGGTAGAACCCACTCTTTTTCTTTTTTTGCTTCATGTAGGCACCCTTTTTCTTTTTTAAAAAATTAAATTGAATTAGCCAACATGTAGTACATACTTAGCTGCAGATGCAGGGTTCGATAATTTATCAATTGCATAGTAGCAATTCTAACAGGTGTGAAGAGATATTGTAGCTTTAATTTGCATTTCCCTAATGACTAGTGATGTCGAATGTCTTTTTTTTAAGATTTTATTTTTTTATTCATAAGAGACACACAGAGGCAGAGACAGAAGCAGGCTCCCTGCAGGGAGCCTAATGTGGGACTGATTCCCAGGATCCTGGGATCATGCCCTGAGCCAAGGGCTGACCCTTAACCCCTGAACCACCCAGGCATCCCTGTTGAATGTCTTTTCCCATGTGCTTGTTGACCCTTTATATATCTTCTTAGGAGAAATGTCTATGCATGTTCTTTGCCATTTCTTAATGGACTTATTTGGTTTTTGCTATTGAATTTCATGAGTTATGTTTTGTATAGTGATCCCTTAGAAGATAAATGGTTTATAAATGCTTTTTTTTTTTTTTTTACCAGTTTGTAGGTAGTCTTTTCACTTTGTGGATAGTTTCTGTAGAGTGCAAAAGATTTTTAGTGTAGTCATACTACATTAGTTATTTTTGACTTTGTTGCTTTTGCATGAGATGTTGTAGCAAAAAAATGATCCCTAAGACCCATGTCAAGGAAATTTGGTCCTATGTTTTATTTTTGGAATTTCGTGTCTCACACTTAAGTCTTAATCCATTTTTGGTTAATATTTGTAAGTGGTGTAAGATATGGGTCCAATTTCATTCTTTTACATGTGAATATTTAGTTACCCCAGCATCATTTATTGAACAGATTGTCCTTTCTTCATACAGTATTCTTGTCTTCCCTGTCAAATATTTGTTGACTTTATGTGTTTGGGTCTATTTTTTGGGTTTCTATTCTTTCTATTGATCCCTTATCCATTTTTGTGCCAGTACCATAATGTTTTGGTAACTAGAACTTTATAGTATGGCTGGAAATCAGGAAGACTGATGCCTCCTGCTTTGTTCTTTTTTCTCGGGATTTCTTTGCCTATAGGAGCGGTTTCCTTCGGGGAAAAAAAGCCATTGGAATCTTGATAGGGATTTCATTGACTCTATGGATGGCTTTTGGTAGTATTGACATTTTAATAGTATTAAGTTTTTTAATCCACAGTTTGTGTCTTCCTGGATTGCTTTTATCAATGCCTTCTAGTTTTCAGGGTAGATATCTTTCACTTTCTCAGTTAAACTTATTCCTAAGTATGTTACTGTTTTTGATGCAATTGCAAAATGGGATAAGTTTCTTTTCAGAAAATCTGCTGTTGCTATGTAGAAATTCTTTTAAATTTTGTATGCTGATTTTGTGTCCTGTAACTTTATTGCATTTGTTGGTTGGTGTAACAGGCTTTTGGTTGAGTTTTTAGGATTTTCTTTATATAAAAACAAATCATCTTCAAACAGAGACCATACATTAAAAAAAAAATTCTGATGGCATTTATTTAGTTAGCTAGTTACTGATTGCTCTAGCTAGGACTTTTATTTCTATATTGCATAGGAATGATGAGAGTGGGCACCTTATTTTGTTGCTGATCTTGGAAGAAAAGCTTTCAACTTTTCACCATTGAGTGTGATATCAGCTATGGGCTTGGCATATATGGCTTTTAGTATATTGAGGTATGTTACTTCCATACCTAATTTGTTAACTGTTTTTTCATAAATGTTGGATTTTGTCAAATGCTTTTTCTGTGTCTATTGAGATGATCATAGGATTCTTTTCTTTCATTCTATTAATGTGATGTATCACATTGATCGATTTCCATATTTTGAACCATCCTTTCAACCCAGGGATAAATCCCACTTGAATATGGTCAATTATCCTTTTAATGATTCTTTTGATAGGCCGCTGAATTTTTTTTAAAGATGTTACTTGAGAGAGTAAGAGAGAAAACACAAACCAAGTGAGGGGCAGAGGAGCCTGATGCAGGGCTCACTCTCAGAACCCTGAGATCATGACCTGAGCTGAAGGCAGATGCTTAACTGACTGAGCCACCCAGGCGCCCCATAGGCTACTGAATTTTTTGTTAGTACTTTGTTGAGAATTTTTGCATCTATAATCATTAGGATATTGGCCTGTAGTTTTCTTTTCTTTCTAGTAGCATTCTTTTCTGATTTTGTTATCAGGATAATGCTAGCCTCCTAAAATGAGTTTGAGAGTGTTCCTTCATTATTAATTTTATGGAGAATTTGATAAGTATTGGTTTTAAATCTTAATTTAAATGTTTGGTAAAATTCACAGTGAATCCACCGGGTGCTGGACTTTTCTTCTTTGGGACATTTTTTTTTTTTACTCAACATATATTTATTGAGCACTTTTTATATGCCAGGAATGAGCACTGATCAAAATGACAAAAAGTCTTTGCCCTAGGTGAGTTTATATTTAAGAAGTGGAGGGACGCCTGGATGGCTCAGCAGTTGAGCATCTGCCTTTGGCTCAGGGTGTGATCCTGGAGTCCTGGGATTGAGTCCCACATTGGGCTTCCTGCATGGAGCCTGCTTCTCTCTCTTCCTGTTTTTCTGCCTCTCTCTGTGTGTGTCTCTCATGAATAAATAAATAAAATCTTTAAAAAAATTTAAGAAGTGGAATGTAGGCTATTAAAGAAGTAAAATGTTTATAGTATGGAGAAAAACTAATCAGGTAATGATAATAGGGAGATACTCATGTGGGGAAGGAGGTTGCAGCTTTAAAAAATTATTTATTTTAAAAATTCCACTATAGTTAACATACAGTGTTATATTAATTTCAAGCATACAATAAAGCGATTCAGGAACTCCATACATTACTTAGTGCTCATCATAATGAATGTACTCTTAATCCCCTTCACTCATTGCTCATATCTTCCCACCTACCTCCCCTCTGTCAACCACCAGTTTGTTTTCTATATTTAAAAGTCTGTTTTAGGGATCCCTGGGTGGCGCAGCAGTTGCGCCTGCCTTTGGCCCAGGGGGCGATCCTGGAGACTGGGGATCGAGTCCCACGTCGGGTTCCCGGTGCATGGAGCCTGCTTCTCCCTCTGCCTGTGTCTCTGCCTCTCTCTCTCTCTCTCTCTGTGACTATTATAAATAAATTTTTTTAAAAAGTCTGTTTTAGGTATGTCTTTTTTGTTTTGTTTCTTAAATTCCACATGTGAGTGAAATCATATGGGATTTATCTTTCTCTGACTTATTTCATTTAGCATTATACCCTCTAAGATCATTCCATGTTGTTGCAAATGGCAAGATTTCTTTTTTTCTTTATGGCTGGGTAATATTCTAGTGTGTGTGTGTGTGTGTGTGTGTGTGTGTCCACCACCTCTTCTTTTTTTAAGATTTTATTTATGAGAGAGAGAGAGAGAGAGAGAGAGAAGGGGGGGAGCAGAGACACAGCGACACAGGCAGAGGGAGAAGCAGGCCCCATGTAGGGAGCCCGATGTGGTACTCGGTCCCGGGACCCCAGGATCATGCCCTGGGCCAAAGGTGGCGCTAAACCGCTGAGCCACCTGGGAATCCCCACAACCTCTTCTTATCCTTTCACCTATTGATGGATGCTTGAACTGCTTCAATAATTTGGCTATTAAAAATAATATTTCAGCAAACATAGGGATGCATGTATCTTTCAAATTAGTGTTTTCATATTCTTTGGGTAAATACCCAGCAGTGGAATTACTGGATCATATAGAACTTCTATATTTAATTTTGTGAGGAAATCCCAAGTTGTTTACCACAATGGATGCACTTGAGTTTGCATTCCCACCATTATTGCACAAAAGTTCCTTTTTCTTCATATACTTGCCAACGTCTGTTTCCTGTGTTGTTAATTTTAGCCATTCTGACCCATGTGAGGTAATATCTCATTGCAGTTTTGATTTGCATTTCCCTGATGGTGAGTGATGTTGAGCATCTTTTCATGTGTCTGTGGGCCATCTGCATATCATCTTTGGAGAAATGTTTGTTCATGTCTTCTGCCCATTTTTAAATTGGATTGGTTTTTTTGGCATTCAGTGTAGAAGTTCTTTATATATTTTGGATATCCCTTATCAGATATGTCATTTGTAAATATCTTCTCTCATTCAGTAGGTTGTCTTTTCTTGGTGGTTTCCTTTGCTATGCACAAGTTTTTATTTTGATGTAGTTGCAATAATTTATTTTTGTTCTTATTTCTCTTGCTTTAGAGACATATCTAGAAAAATGTTTCTGTGGCTGATATCAGATATGTTGTCTTCTGAGATTTTTATGGTTTCAAGTCTCCCAATTAGGTCCTTAATCCATTGTGAGTTTATTTTTGTGTATGGTGTAGTTCCAACTTCATTCATTTGCTTGTAGCTGTTGGATGTGAGGGCGATCTGGCTGCGACACCTGTCACCCCATTGATCACCAGGGTTGATCGGCGATCTGGCTGGCTAGGCGGGTGTCCCCTTCCTCTCTCACTGCTCCATGTGCGTCCCTCCCGAAGCTGGGTGCTCGGTGGAAGACGACGACCATCCCCGATAGAGGAGGACCGATCTTCGGTCAAGGGTACACGAGTAGCTGCGCTCCCCTGCTAGAACCTCCAAACAAGCTCTCAATGTCCAGTTTTCCCAGCACCTTTTAGTTAAGAGACTCTTTCCCATTGCATATTCCTGCCTCCTTTGTTGTAGATTAATTAACCTAATAACTGCAGGCTTATTTCTGGGCCCTCTGTTCTGTTCTTGATCCATGTGCCTATTTTTGTGCCAGTACTATATGATTTTCATTACTACAGCTTTGCAATATAACTGGAAATCTGGGATTGTGCTACTTCTAGTTCTGTTTTTCTTTTTCAAGATTGCTTTGGCTCTTTGGGGTTTTTTGTGGGTCCATACAAATTTTAGGATTATGTAGGTCTGTGAAAAGTGCTGTTGGTAGATGGAGATTTTATTAAATCTGTAGATTGCTTTGCGTCCTGTGGTCATTTTAACAATGTTTATTCCCCCTTGGGGCATTTTTGATTACTTATTCAATCATCTAACTAGTAGATGGTCTAGTTGCATTTTCTAATTTTTCCTGATTCATTCTTGGTAAGTTGTGCATTTCAGATAATTTTTTTCATTTATTCTATGTTGTGTAGTATATTGGTATATTGTTAAGGTCTTTGTATTTCTGTAGTATCACTTGTAATGTGCTTTTTTACATTTATAATTTTATTGATTTGGGTCCTTTGCCTTTTCTTTGTTAGTGTACGTAAGGGTTTGCCTAAGGGTTTATTTATCTTTTCAAAGAACCAGCTCTTACTTTGGCTATTCCTTTCTATTGTTTTTCTATTCTCTATTTCATTTATGTTTACTTTCATTTTTATTTCTTCTAATTTTGGACTCAGTTCCACTTTTTCTGGTTCCTTAAGGCTTAGAGACTTAGGTTACTTATTTAAGATCTTTTTTTGCTTCTTAATGTAGATGTTTATTGCTGTGAACTTCCAATTAGAATTGCTTTTATTATAGCCCACAAGTTCTGGTATGTTGTACTTTCATTTTTGTTTGTCTCAAAAAATAAAAAATAAAAAAACCTTTTCTATTTCTCCTTTAACTATCAATTGATCAAATGGTTTTAAGGAGAGTGTTATTTAATTTGCATATGGTCATGAGTTTTCCAGCTTTCCTGTTGGGATTGATTTTTAATTTCATGCACGGTAGTCAAAAAAGATATTTGGTGTAATTTCAGTCTTCCTGAGTTTGCTAAGACTTGTTTTGTTGCAAAGTTTATGGTCTGTTCTAAAAAAGTATTCCCTGCCTGCTTGATAAAAATATCTGTTCTGCCATTGTTGAAGAGAATGTTTTATGTATGTGTTAGGTCTGTTTGGTCTGTAATGTTTTTTAGGTATACTGTTTCCTGATTGGTTTTCTGGATGATCTATCCATTGCATTACTGTTGATTTCTCCTTTGAGCTTCGTCAGTTTCTGCCTTATATATATTCAGGTATTCCAACGTTATGCACAAAATATTTACAATTGTTGTTATCTTATTAAAGCAATGGCCATTTTCTCATTATATAATAACCTTCTTTATCTCATATCATTTTTATAATACATGTAATGTAAGTAAATTTAGTGCCAGTAATTTAGTGCCATTTGCTTGAAACGTCTTTTTTCATCCCTTTATTCTGTGTGTCTTTGAGGGTAAAGTGAGTCTTTTTTAGACACCATAATGTTGGGTATGGTTTTTAATCCATTTAGCCATTTTCTGGCTTTTAATTGAAGAAATCTGTTTACAACTAAAGTAATTATTTATAGATAAGGATTTACTATTGCCATTTTGTTCATTATTTTCTGGTTATTTTGTACACCCATTATTTCTTATTTAAACCTGTTACTTTTTTAGGGTGTGTTTTGATGTCTTTTGGTATCATTGTGCTTTGAGTTCCTATCTATGTTTTATGTAATTACTAAAGGATTTTCCTAGTAATTACAATGAGGCTTACATATAATATCTTAAACTTATAACACCTCATTTTAAACTGATACAACTTTGATAAAATTGATAACCTTTACACTTTTACTCCCTCTCCTCCTTTTTGGTTATTGCTTTTACATTGTGTAATAACAGATTAACATAGTTATTTTTAGTACATTTTTTAAAACTTCAGCTAGAGTTTTAAGTGAATTAACTATCCCTGTTACCATATTGCAGAATATATGACTGTATGTTTACCATTACCACTGAGATTTTTGCTATCTTTTTATGTTTTTGTGATAATTATTGTTCCTTTACTTAAAGAACTTCCATTAGCATCTTTTGTAAGGTAGATATAGTGATAAGGAACTCCTTTACTGGTTATTTGCTCAGGGAAGTCTTTATCCTTGCTTTGTTTCAAGGGACAGTTTAGCCAATATAGAATAATACTTGGTTGACAGTTATTTTCCTCCAATAGTTTGAGTATGTCATCCCATTCCTTGATTAAAATGTTTTGTTTTGATTTTTGACTAAAATGTTTTTGTGAGAAATGTGTTAATAATCTTTTGGGTGTTCCTTTGTGCGTAACTTTTTCCTGCACTGCTCTTAAAATTCTTTCTTTGTCTTTGACTTTTGGCAGTTTGACTATAATGTGTCTCAGTGTAGCCCTATTCAGGTTCATCCTATTTGAGGTCCTCTGGACCTGGTGAATCTGGATGTTCATTTTTTCCCCTAGATTAGGGGACATTTCAGCCATTACTGGTCTTTCTCCCTTTCTTGTCTCCTTCAGGAAATTCCTATAATGCAAATGTCATTCCTTTTGATTGTGATTCATAATTCCCGTAGGATTTTTCACTCTCTGTCATTCTTTTTTCATTTTGCTCCTCTAGATTATTTTCCATGACTTCTCTTTCAAGTTACTGATTCCCTCTTCTGCATGGTTGAGTCTACTTTTGACATTTTCTGTTGAATTCTTCAGTTTACTTATTTTTCAAATCTAAGAATTATATTTGGATTTGTTTTTGATGGTTGCTCTTTCAAAGTTCTCATTTTTATTATTCATTATTTTCCTAATTTCATTTGCTTTTCTGTGTGTGTCTGTGTTTGTGTGTTTTGTAGTTCACTAACTTCCTAAAGGTGGTTCACTTTGAATTCTTTCTGACAGTTCCTAGATCTCCATTTATTAAGGTTTAGCTTTTGGATCTTTATGAGTTTATTTTGGTGGTGTCCTATTTACCTGATTTTTTTTTTTTTATGATCTTTGATTCCTGATGTTGGAATCTGTGCATTTAAGTAATTGGGCTCCAATTCCATACTTGACAAGTTTGCTTTGGCAGAGACACTTCTTCACCATTCAGCTCAGTTTCAGTTTCTGGGCATTTGCTGGTAATTTCTTTGGGCAAATGGGGTCTGCTATTGTGGTCTTTTCTTGGATGGGGCCATGCTTCATACTTTAAGGTCAGGGATAGGAGATGTTCCAGTGACTGAGAGAGTTGTATAGGACTGCCAGCTTGGTTCCCTCCCTAAGAAAAGCTATAGGATGGGCTTTGCAGTTGCCTGGCTTCTCTACAATTGCTTGGATTCTCTCCTAATCTGGTTAGGCTTCATGGATGGTCTGGACTGGCTACTATATTCAGCAGTAGATAAGACTATGAATTAGTTTCCCTTCCCTAGCATGACAGCAGATAGAACCAGGGTCTGTATAGCTCATTGTTGGTGGACCCGAATCAGTGTAGTGTCTGCACTGAGTTGCTTGGTCAGGTGAGGCCACTGGTTTTGCTCTGCAGACTGGGGAAGCCACAGGCTATGCTCTTTGTTCAAATGCCACTGTAGGTAGGGCTGTTGGATGGGCTACAGAGCTTTCCTTGTGCTTTGGTTAGATTCTCTGGTTGGATAGACTGATGGCATTCAACAATGAGCAGGGTTATGAATTAGATTCCCTGTCTGGGTGCAGTGGGAGAAGCAGTTAAAGCTGCTATTGTTCTTTGTTTGTTGTTTCAACTCAGGCTGATCCATTCCCCAAGTTCCCTGACCAAACAGGGCCGCTGTGCAACTTCAATTCTACCAGCTTCTCAGCTTGACTGCTATTGGGTCACAAAGCTTTCAGGAGTTTTCTCCAGCCCTTCTTGTCAAATTGGACTAGAAGATACTCTCCACAGTCGAGGAAGGGAGCTGTGATTCAGTTCCCTGCCTGGGCTTAGGCAAACTTGGCTCTATGGTCAACAGTATTCATTTGATCAGAATAAATAAGATCTATATTCTGCTAATTCCCTGGTCAGAGTATATATCCATCTTGGTTCTGATAATGAGGAAAGCCTCTGGTTGGTATTATTACTTGGACACTGCAAGTATGGACTTGGTCGGCCAAGGTCGTATGCTAGTTGTTGCAAGCCTCTCTCCTATTCTTTGTCACAGTTAGAATCCCAGTGTTTGAACCTTATAGTTTTCCAGCAATCCCTGTGTAGGCATGAGATCAGAGTAGGGGTTCAAACAAAGCAGCCACAGTGCTGAGTTGGGGGGCTGGCTATTCCCCCCTGTGCTCTCTTTTCCCACTGGAAGAATTGGAGGCTTAGTTGAGACCTCAGGTTGGTGCTGAAATGGCCTGGATTTGGGGGGAGAAGTGCAGCCAGCGTGTGGCCCCTTCTCTTCCTATGCAGTTTGTCTTGGCCTCTGAGGTGTGGGGAGTACCTCACCATCATGTTCTAGGGTTCTTTCAATGTTGTCTTGCTCTTGAATAGTTGTTCATTTGTTTTGGGAGGGGAGTGAAGTCAGGAATATCCTATGTTGCCATCTTGGTGATGTGATTCTTCATGTTCTTTTTTTTAAATAAAAAGATTATCCTTTCCCTTTAGTAATTATTTATTTAATCACATTATACTTAATAAGATAGTTGAAAAGAGGATAGGAGACCATGATTTGGCTATGGACCCATGATCATAGTGAATTGAGTTAGAAAATTAGCAAATGAGGGGATCCCTGGGTGGCGCAGCGGTTTGGCGCCTGCCTTTGGCCCAGGGCGTGATCCTGGAGACCTGGGATCGAATCCCACATCGGGCTCCCGGTGCATGGAGCCTGCTTCTCCCTCTGCCTATGTCTCTACCTCTCTCTCTCTCTGTAACTATCATAAATAAATAAAAAAATTTAAAAAAAATAAATTAAAAAAAAAAGAAAATTAGCAAATGAGCTCCAAATTTCTAGAGTATTTATTTTTATTTCTTTGTCTGATTTTTTGGCAGAGTTAATGTTATACTGTGGATCTGTTTTATTTATAGAAATTGTTTTTTTTACCCCATTTTTATGAATCTATGTGTTAAAAATTCTGACACTTGAGTTGAGGAAAAGACAAAGAGTTCAGGAGAATAAGAGTAGGGGTCTTTGTTTTGCAGCAAAGGGAGAGAAGCCCATGGATTTTAGGCTGAGAGTCTGGTGGTGGACTGACTGACATATCAGTTTCTCCACAGAGAACCTTAATTGCTTGACAAAACAGGCGTTTCCTATGAGGAGAAAAACACAATACCACCCTGAGGATTTCTATTCATAAACATAAATCCTCCTTAAAAGGAATACTGGCAATCTAGAATTTCAGATATTTAATATTTTTAATGAAATTTATCCTAATTTTCTCATTTTTGTAAGCATCTGTAACCCAACTCGATTTCTCTTTCTTTTAGATGAGACTATTACTTACCTCCAAAGAGTTATTAAATTTGCCATGGATTTAGGTTTTGGGTGCTTCTAAAATATCTCCAAACTTTTTAGGAAAGAGAATACCAAACATATGTTTTAACACAATTTTGGCACGAAAAAAGAATTTTTTTCAAAAATTGGGGATTTCAAAAAAAAAAAATTGGGGATTTCAAAACTAGAGGTTATAGCAATTTGCAGATTATTGAGAATCTTGATTATTTAATTGAATGTTTCCTTATTTAGAATACTAAACTACAACTACTTTAATTCAACCTAAGTGTATTTTATGAAGCCTATCTTCCTGCCACCTTGCCCCCCACCCATTTTTTTCCCTTAAGGGTCACTATGTTAAAAAAACAGTCAAAGCAACAAAATAGAAATGTTCTAGTTTGTCTGTGCTTAAAGTGCATTTTGAAATTTGCTTTTAATCCTCTCATGGTCATGAAGATACTCTTCAGAAGTTTCTATTTTTGTGAAAACATATTAGCTTTCTCAGACTAAAATACACTGAGCTTGATTTAGTCCCAGAAAATAACCCATATACTGGAAAATGAAGATTTCATACATCAAATAGCACCAGTGGTGCATTTTCTCAAGTCTACGTTGTGTAAACAGGACATTTTTACATTATTTTGTTCTATTCTCCATGGTATAATGTAGATGAGAAAGCCAAAGTTTTCATAAACAACTCTGTACACAGTAAAGATATTTTAATATTCCCAAACAATATTTTTGATCACTGTAATTTATTTCTGCCTGCAAACTTTTGAGTCATGTGCTTTTTTCTTTTTTGAGATCTAAACTATTTCTCATTTTCTACTTTATGTGTTCACAGGAAAACCACATAAGTCAATACTTAGCATTTGGATTCAGTAAAGGCTAAGCAAAGACAGGTGGAGCAATATAGGAAAAAGGAGTGATTTATTATTTTTATGATGTTCATTTTCTTTTTTTTAATTTTTTTTATTTATTTATGATAGAGAGAGAGAGGCAGAGACACAGGCAGATGGAGAAGCAGGCTCCATGCACCAGGAGCCCGACGTGGGATTCGATCCCGGGTCTCCAGGACCGCGCCCTGGGCCAAAGGCAGGCGCCAAACCGCTGCGCCACCCAGGAATCCCTGATGTTCATTTTCAAACTTAAAATACTAATTGTAGCTTTTCCTCAAACTACTATATCTGCTAAATATAGGCATGTTGGTTGGCATTTCTGTAGCTGAGATCTAAAAGAGAGTCTTGAATGAGTTTGTGTGTTGGTGCTTCGGAAGCCAGTTCCAGTAGTAACTGTATTCATGTTTTCATTAATTCATTACCCTCTGGTAGTAATTGTTCTATTCTGCATTGAGATTTAGGAATTTCTTTCATCCCATGTATGCTTTGGGAGAAAGCTTGAATTGCCCATCCCTTATGTTTTTTTTGCTGTGAATATATTGAGCATGTGGATGTGTGTGTGTGTGTGTGTGTGTGTGTGTGTGTGTGCACATCTTGGTCTTCTATTTAGGGCTGTGCTTTTTCTGCATATATTGTGAAAAAAATGTTTCAAGAAAGTGTTTTTTTTTTGTGTGTGAGATTTGGCATTTTTAAACTTCATTATAGATTTAAAGTCTTCCTAAAATAGAAGATGGGGAATGAAGCGACTATTTTCCAGTTTATGCTCTTTTCTATAAACCTAACTGCAGAATAAACCTAAATTTGTTAATTATCGAGCATCTTATTTTTTATTAAGTGCATATTCATAAATAAGTCCTTGTAGAAAGAAGGGTATCTAGTTGTTTTCTTCTTAGTAAACTGGATTTTTATTGTCATCTTCATATTGTCCTCAAGTTATAATTTAGACACTGTTTGGCAGTGAACAAACACAGTCCCTCGACAGAAGTGATTGTAAAAGACTGGAATGAGAAGTTGTTGAGGTAAAAGTTTCATCGTTACTGTGACATAAAACCAAGAAATGGAGAAAAAGTCCATTCCTTCCCATTTATGGAGTCACTGATCACTGACTGGGGGAAAATATATATTTTTTGTAGACAAGTAAAATCTGGTAAATAACCCATGGTATTTTGAAGAATCTTTGCTGTAGATAATTATGTTGCTGGATTAGAGAAATTCAGGTGAGTAGAAATAAATAATAAAACATAAAGTATATACTATGGAGTCAAGACAAAAAATAAAAGATTTTTCTTATTTGAAAATTCTATTGAGAATAAGATCCATATTTAATAAGAAAGTATTTTTCTATGATTATTCAAGATTAAATTTCAATAAGTTACATTATCAAGGATGTCTATGGAGAGAGTAGTTTTTTTTCCTGTGCCTTTTCTTTGAGCTCCTTTGGATTTTATTTTTCTGCAAGATCATTGTTCTTCACTCTAAAAGTTATAAATTAGAACTATAAGGGGCATTTTTTGTTTTTGTTTTTGCTTGTATGTCAGAACTTCTCAAGTCTTTTTCTTTTCTCCCATAAGTATCGCTCTGGTCCATTTTGTTTCTATTTTCATACTAGCAGTGTGTATGAAAAGTATAAGAAGAGACAATGATCCTCCCCTAGTCAACACCAAGTTTCCTTAGCAGCCCATGTCTCCTTGCCTTGCAGAACTTTACCATGTAGATAGTGAAATTTACATTAGATTTTCGTAGAAAATTGCTGAACCTTACAAAAAAGTCTCCTTTAGTTTAGTTTTGTTTTTTTATCTTTTTTTTTTCAGTTGAGGTAAAAGTTTCAGTGTATGGAAAGCTGCCCGTGGCACACGCGCCCCCGTGTTCCCTCCCAGGAGCTCCCGAGGCCCCTCCCTCGGTGCCCACCCGCCTCTCCCCACCCCTGCAGAAGCCCGGACTGGAGCCCGCAGCACCTCCACAGTCCCCCCACCCTGCAGCAAGAGGTGACCCCAGCCGCGGGGCTGAGCTGGGGGGACAGAGACATCGCCTGTTTGCAAAGCTGACAGCCTTCGGTGCAGTACCATCTCAGAGAAACTTCCTTTCAAACAATGCTTTCTGGAGCTACAGACCAGCTTGGGCATAAGAAAGGGGCTTTGCAAGAAACTTCAGATCACATCTGACATGGTTTTCTACGGTCATCAGGTCAGCGTTTGAAGTTGCCGTCTCCAAGCAACTCAACTCAGTAAGGAAGGGAAGGCTTTATGCGGGTTCACACCTTCTCATAAAGCCTCACATACACACGAGAAAGATCTTAGACCTATTAAAGCCAAAACTGGAAGATTCCATAACACTGAGTTTATTTATCTTTTTTAATTTTTATTTATTTATGATAGTCACAGAGAGAGAGAGAGAGAGAGGCAGAGACACAGGCAGAGGGAGAAGCAGGCTCCATGCACCGGGAGCCCGACGTGGGACTCGATCCCGGGGCTCCAGGATCGCGCCCTGGGCCAGAGGCAGGCGCCAAACCGCTGCGCCACCCGGGATCCCTGGATTCCGTAACACTGAGTTTTAAAGAAAACCTGCAGGCGCGGAACCAGAGCAGCAGATCAACCAGAGCAAGGGACACTGCAGAGTTCCGGCGGGTGCGACTTCGCTGGTTTTGTCCTGATGTGCGAGTCCAGCGCTCAGTCTGAGTCGCTGCAGTGGAGCTGGATCCGCCGAACTGCTGCTCCCGGACCGAGGAGCTGCTGCTGCTGAGCCGGGCGGCCCTCCCGAGGGCGCAGAGCCCGCTTTCTCCTCCTTGGCAGGCTTCTCGTTGTTGTTCAGCTGCCCACGGACGTCCTGCCGCGCGTCTCCGACTCCTTCCTTTCCGGAGCTAACTCCTCCTTGGACTTGGCCGCCTGCTTCTTCCCGCTCGTGGAGAAAGGCTCCCTTGGCTTTTCCTGTCAACAACACTTGACGCATCTCTCTAGCTCCCGCACAGTGGTGGGTTTCAGAGGCTCAAAGTCAATCTCTCTCTGCTCAGGCCTGGGTCCCTGAGCGAGGGCTCCGGGACTGGATGAAGTGGACCCCGCAGCCCCGTGTCCCCGGGCAGCCGGGTGGTCTAGGCTGAGCTGGCGCCCTCGGCCTAGCTCACGGGCAGGCCTTGCTCCTCCTCTCCGGGTCGTCGAGGCCGATGCCTGCTTGCCGCCCTGCTTCGGCTGCCTGCTGGCCTGGCCGCGCTGCCGGCCTTCTCAGCGGGAGCCCTCTTCGGTTGGGCCTGCTTGGCGGCGGGGCCCCCTTGGCCTTCTCGTCCTCAGACTTGGCCTTGTGCCTCTCCGTGTCCTCGTCTTCGTCCGCGTCCTCCTCCTTCTCCTCCTTTCCCTTCGGCTCCTTCTTCCTCTCTGGCTTGTTCCCGGGCCCGCGACAGGGCGGCGAGCTGCTCCTGCACAGCCTTCAGCTGCTCCTGCAGCTCCGCCAGCCGGGCCCGCTCCTCCTCCTCCTCCTCCTCCTCCGAGCTCTCCTCCCTGCTGCGGCTGCTCTCGGCGCCCCTGCTCAGCCGGCATCTTAGCAAACCGCACCTCAAACACGGCCGCAGCTTCCTGGCCACGGCCACCACCTTGTGGCCTGGGGGTTGTACTGGTAACAGCTGGAGAACATGAACCGGATGTCAGCAGCGAAGCCCTGCGCGTCTGGGCACTCGCGACTGTCCGTCTTCTTGACAGTGCTGAGGTCCATCGGGTGCTCGGTGACGTCGTGGTAGTCGTGCAGCTCCAGGGCCTCGGCGTCCACCGGCTGGAGAAGGGCCAGGCGCAGGCCGCACGCTTCTTGCACGGCCTTTCCTCGAGGACGCTGTCACAGTGCCGCGAGTGCTCGGCAGCTCGCCCTTCCGGCCCGCATGCTGAGGCACCTCGCCGTCCTCTAGACCCTTCCAGGGCGGTGCGATGGGGCGGCCCCCACTCTCTCGCCGAGCCCCCACCTCGGCCTGCTTGGGGTCTGACGATGGCGGCGGCGATTCGCTCCGGCTCGCGGATGGAGTGGGCGTCGTGGTGGCTGCTTTCCGCTTTGCACCCTTTTCCTTGACGACAGGCGCTGTGGGAGGGACCACAGGGATGGATGATGGGCGTCGAGGGAGGGGGTGGGGCGGCGGCGGGGGCGCAGGGACCGACGTGATGTTTGCGGTAATGGTTGGCAGAGGGGGGGCAGCAATGACAGGCGTCTGGAGACAGTGGGGGGACGCTCTGGAAGGGGGTTGCTGGGGAGACAGAGGACACGGCCACCACTTGCTGCCCACCTGCACTCCGGGTTCCTGCGCCGCGTTCCGGCCTTTGCCCTTCGGAGCAGGGGGTAATAATTCAACTTCGTCCTGGGGCACCTGGGCCACTCTCTGCAGAAAAATTTTCTCTAAGGCTTGGGCCGTTAGCACTGTGTCATCTGTGGGCTTGTTGTAAATGTAACAATTTGTAAACATGGTGTGGAAGTCCTGCACGCATTCGCTGGCGCTCCAGTAATAATTATTTTCTAGTCTCTTCTGAATAGTCCCCATATCCATTGGGTGTTTATGATTTTATGGTAATCGGGCAAGTTTAGCTTGATTGCATCCACGGGCTGGTAGAAGGGCCAGGCGAGCTGGTGATTCCAGGGCGTCTTTACCACCACGTTCTGCGGTACTGCAGCTGCTTGGTCTTGCGGCCAGGCTTGGCGGGGTTGGAGACCTCCCGCGGGTTCCCCGGGATCCCCGCGGGCGCGACCGTCCTGGTGGTGGACATCCTCCGCGGCTCGCTCACTGGCCGTCACAGCAGCGGCTCAGGGAGGCCCTCGCTTCCACTGCGCTCCTTTTGGAGGCCTGACATCCCCTTTGTAGGCCCAGCCAGGCAGCACTTGGCCTCGGCGGCTCCGACGGCCGTCCCTCCGCTCCCTATATAGATTCTGGATAACAGTTCTTTATTAGATGGTTCTTTTGTAAATATTTTCTCCAACTCTGTGCTTTGTCTTCTTATTCTCTTGACATTGCTGTTTGCAGAACAGAAAATTTTAATGGAGTCCAGTGTATCAGTTATTTCTTTCATGGATTATGCCCTGGTGTTGGATCAAAATCATAGCCATACCCAAGTTCACCTGCATTTTCTCCTACATTATCTTGCAGAGGTTTTATAATTCTGCATTTTATATTTAGAACTGTGATCTGAGTTTATATTTGTGAAGGATGTGAAGTCTGTGTCTGGACTCAGTATTTTTGCATGTGGTGTCCAGTTTTACATTATCATTTGTTGAAAATACTGTCCTTTTCTTTCACTGTGTTGTCTAGTCCTTTGTCAAGATCCATTGACTATATGAATCTCATTAACTTTTAAAAGGATGTGATAGAATGAATTTGAATAGCTAAGTGAACATAAATGGGAGGTTCCAAACAGAAGAAATGGACTGTGGTAAGGCATTAAAATGAGTGAGGAGGAAAGTAATCTTGATTTATTAAAGAAACTGTGATAGTTTGAGCTTATGTGCAAGAGAAGCATAGAGATTGTTGAGTATTAGCTTAACCATGGTAAGGATTATTATACTAAATAATACGAAAGCCATTTAAGGATTTTAATGCAATTGCATGAATTTTAAAGGTCTTTAAATGTTTATACTTTGGCAGTGTGTAGAATGTATTGAAGGGGAAAGTAGGGAAATAATGGTTTCAGTTGGGAGGCTTTAAGAGGAAAGGTAAGAGATTATCATGAACAGAAATGACATGGAAGAGATAGGTCATAATAAAAATTTAATAAGTAGAATAAAGAAACGCTTGGCTGAGTTTTGGGAGAAAGGGAAAAGGGATGTTTTAAGTAATACTCCTGAATTTTTATCTTGACTTATAAGATATAGAGTGGGGGGGGGGAGCAGGAGGGAGGGAGGAGATCATTACTTTTTTTTGACACTAATAAGAGAACAGTGCATTAGAGAAACAAAATTTGGATTTATTGACGTAAATAATTGAAGCTTTGATACTGTACTGGATTTACCTGGGTGAGAGGAAGGTCCAGTGTTCTTAACTAAAACTTTGACATGGCGGCACCACTTTAAATTTTCCATTCTAGCTGAAGTCTGAAAAATGAAGTCTCCTCTTTTCAAAGGAGAGAGGTTGTTAAGTGTAAATATAAATAAGGATAAAGGGTCAAATACTAAACCCTAAGGAGAAGCTCATAATTAAGGAAATGTAAGGAAAGATAAGCCTTTGGAAAAAAATTAGAAGTGGATGAACTATTAAGTAGGGTTGTTTTGGGATACCAGCAAATAGGTCTAACTCTTAAACAGAACCAAGAATTTGATGAAAATGAGAAAGGAGAAAATTTCATATTAGAAAAAGGAATGTCACTAGTGCTCGTTTTTTGAGTACCTGCTATATATCATGCATGATCTGAGATCCCACAGTAAGCAAAGATGCAGATATTCCTCTGCTGTCAGAGTCTGCTTCCTAACTGGGGAGAGACTGAACCTATAATAAATGAGTAAATTACATCTTTTTGAAGGGCATAATGCTGAAGGAAAAAAAAAAAGTCCTGGTAAGGGTAATGGGGAAATGATGTGGTTGGCAGAGAACTTTGCAAACTTAAATAGGGTGGTCATAGTAGATCTCAATGACACAGTGATTTAAAGCAAAGACTTGAAAAGATAAGGAAATAAATCTTAAGGCTATTTTAGGTAAAAGTGTTCCAGGCACAAAGAAGGAATTGAAAGGGGAGCATATTTGGTGAGTTGAGCAATAGCAAGGGGACCAGTGTGGCTGGAGGAGAGTGTTTATGGGGAAAAAATAATAGGATTTGAGGTTAAAGGAAGAAGCAACCCATCCAGAGCTACAGTCCTCAATCTTGGCTTCTTTGGAGAAGCTACATAGAGAGCTTCTAAAACTCTGGATGCCATGACCAATTGGGTTACAATCATTGGGAGGTGGAACTCAGGCCCCCCATGTGACTATAACATGCAACCAAGGTTCACAATCTGTCTGCTAAGACCTTAGGAGTCTCTAAGAAAAACTTATGTTTGAATGTTTGAAGGAAAAGCTCAGAAGATCATTCCTGGTTGTATTACATTGGAGATGCCAGTTAGATATTCAGGAAAATATGTATTTTTTAAATATATATTTTTAAAGATTTTATTTTTGTGTGTGTGTGAGAGAGAGAGAGAGAGACAGAGAGAGAGAGAGAGAGAGGCAGGCAGAGACATAGGCAGAGGGAGAAGCTAGCTCCATGCAGGGAGCCCGATATGGGACTTGATCCCGGGGCTCCAGGATCACACCCTGGGCTGAAGGTGGTGCTAAACCGCTGAGCCACCTGGGCTGCCCAGAAAAAAAATGTCTAATAGAGAATTAGATATATGAATCTGGAGTTCAAGGAAGAGGTTCAGGCTGGAGATACAGATTGGTGAGACATCAGCATAGAGATGACACTTAAATCCTGCAACTAGAAGAGTTCTCTAAAGTAATGAAGATAGAAGATCAAAGATCTAGAAACAAGGTCAAAGGAAGAACCAGCAGAGATGAAGAAAGGAACAATGAGGAAAGAAGGAAGGAAATTCAGAAAATTTACTGTCTTGAAAGGCAAGTTCTCAGTGTTTCAGGATAGTGGAAAACCTGGTTAACTGTCACATATTGCTGATAGACCAAGATGAGGACTGCGAATTGACTTCGGATACAATGTTATGAAGTAATTGTGGATCTTAGCAAGAGGAGAAAGCTTGATTGGAGGGAGCTCAAGAGAAAATTGGAAAGTTATAATTTTCATCAACCTCTAAGACTTCATTTAATAAAACTGAGAAATGAGGTGGTGGCTCTTACATGAAATGGGGCCAAGAGAGTTTACCAACATGTTTCTCTAGGCTTGTGGAAGAGGTGTGGAGAATAAAGAAGGATAGTGTGCGTGATGCAAGAGGGGGGAGGATTTTCTGGAGAGATGGAGTTGTTGAATAGCCAAGAGAGGATGTGACCCAGTATATGAGTAGAGAATGGCCTCTGCTAGGAACCCAAACAATTTATCTGTGGTAACAGAGGAGTGATGGAGTATACAGGGGTAGACTCTGCAAGGTGGGGAGCTGTGGTGGTGATCACTATGGAAATTTTGCCTTGGAAACTAGGACTAATGGAGAAATAGAAGATTCTTGGGTGATACTAAAGACTCTGATAGTGGCGGGGGGAGAAGCACATTCCCCCCCTCCCTCACTGGATTAATGACTCCCAACTTGGACCTCTAGGGTCCTTCAGGAAAGAGGAGTCAGTAGGAGGCTACTGCAAATATTTCAAAAAAGCAAGTGACAATTGTATCTTTTCATCTCTTTTCACTTTTATTGAGAGATAGTTGACATACATCACTGAATGAGGTTTAAGGTATACATCATAGCGCCTTCCTTTCTTTAGTTTACCTAATTGTGAGAATACAATATATAATGCGTAAACAAAGTATGTATTAGTTGACTGTTTATGCTATTAGTAAGGCTTCCAGTCAACGGTAAGCTATTAAGAGTCTGCCTCTTAATTTTGGAAAGTCAAATTTTATATGCAGATTTTCAACTATGTGGAGGATCACACCTCGTTGTTCAGGAGTCAACCATATATGCCACAACTGCTCTAACCATTCCTCCATCATTGGACACTTCGATTGTTTCCCTGTTTCTGCTATTATAAATAATGCTGCTGTGTATCGGGAGGTTCATTTATCTTTTCTTGTGTTTTCAATTCCTTTGGATACATTCCCAGAAATGGACTGTAACTAGTTCTATTTTTAATTTTTGAGGAGCCTTCATTCTGTTTTCCACAGTGGCTGTACCAGTTTACAACACACACCGCCCCCAAGAGTGCACAAGGGTTCCCTTTCCTCTACATCCATACCAGCATTTGTTATCTTTTGTCTTTTGGATGATGGCCATTCTAACAGGCATGAGGTGGTATCTCATTGTAGTTTTAATTTGTATTTCCCTAATGACTAGAAGTGTTGAACATCTTTTCATATACCTGTTGCCTATCTGTGTATCTTTTTTTGAAAAATGGTTATTAGGTTTTTTGCTCATTTTTAAATTGGGTGATTTTTCTGCCATAGAGTTATGTGCATTATTTATTTGGTTTGGCTATTAATCCCTTATCAGATATATGGTTTGTGAATATTTTTTCTCTGTTCTGTAGGCTGTCTTTTCAATTAGTTGATGGCTTCCTCAGGTGTGAAGAAACTTTTTAGTTTGATGTATTCCCACTTGTCTATTTTTTATTTTTTGGTTACATTTTAGGTGTGATTTCCAAAATATAATTACCAAGACCAGTGTCAAGGAGCTTTTATCCTGTGTTTTACTTCTAGGAGTCTCATGGTTTCAGGTCTCACAGTTAAGCATTTATTTAATTTTGAGTTAATGTTGTGAGTGGTGTAAGCTATGGGCCCAGTTTCATTCTTTTACATGTGAGTATCCATTTGCTGCAACATCATTTATTGAAGAGACAATTCTTCATTGAGCATTCTTGACTCGCTTGTCAAATATTTGTTGACCATATATGCTTGGATTTGTGTCTGAATTCCTTATTCCATTGTTCTCTTTGCTTCTGTGCCAGTACTCTACTGTTTTAGTGACCATGGCTTTATAATAAATATAAAAAATCAGGAACAATAATGCCTCATGCCTTGTTCTTTCTCGGGATTTCTTTGCTTTTTTTTTTTTTTTTTTTTTTTTTTTTTTGCTTCATATAAATTTTAGGTTTTTTTTTTTTCGAATTTTGCTAAAATAAAAAAAGCCACTGGAATCTCAATAGGGACTGCATTGATCTATAGATGGTTTTTGGTAGTATTGACATTTTAATAATAGTGATTCTTGCAGTCCAGTAACATAGGATACCTTTCCATTTTTTAAAAGACTTTATTGATTTATTCATGAAAGATACAGAGAAAGAAACAGAGACACAGGCAGAGGCAGAGGGAGAAGCAGGCTCCATGCAGGGAACCCAACGTGGGACTTGATCCTGGGTCTCCAGGATCACACCCTGGGCCGAAGGTGGCACTAAACTGCTGAGCCACCTGGGCTGCCCTATCTTTCCATTCATTTATGTCTTCTTCAATTGCTTTCATCATTGTCTTACAGTTGTTAGCATAGATCTTTCACTTCCTTAAATTTATTCCTAAGTATTTTATTGTTTTTCATGCAATTATAAATTGGATATGTTTCTTTATTTCCTTTTCAGAAAATTTGTTATTATAGAAATTTTATTTTGTATGTCAATTTTGTGTCTTACAACTTGGCTCAATTTGTTGATTATTTTAACAGTTTTTTTGTTGAATATTTAGGATTTTCTCTATACAAAAACATGTTATTTGCAAACAGAGACCATTTTACTTCTACCTTTTGAATTCTGATGCCTTTTCTGTTTGTTGACTAATTGCTCTAGCTAGGACTTTTAGTACTATATTGAAGAGGAGTGGTGAGAGTGGGCACCTTATCTTGTTCCTGATTTTGGAAGAAAAGCTTTCAACCTTTCACCATTGAGTGTGACATCAGCTATGGGCTTGTCAATATGGCCTTTATTATTTTGAGGCATGTTACTTCCATACCTCATTTGTTAACTGTTTTTTTCATGAATGACTGTTGGATTTTGTCAAATGCTTTTTCTGTGTCTATTGAGATGATAATAGGATTCTTTTCTTTCACTCTATTAATGTGATGTATCACATTGATCGATTTCCATATTTTGAGCCATCCTTTCATCCCAGGGATAAATCCAAGTTGATTATGGTGAATGGTCCTTTTAATAGGCTGCTGATATCTTTTCTAGTATTTTGCTGAGAATGTTCACATTTATAATCATCAGGGATATTGGCCTATAGTTTTCTTTTTTAGTAGGGTTCTCATCTGTCTTTCAGCATGAAGATAGTGCTGACCTCATAAGGCTTATTGGGAATGTTCTCTGCTTTTTGTTTTTTTGGAGAAGTTTGAGAATATTGGTATATTAATTCTTAGAAGTTTGGTAAAATATACCAGTGAAGCCATCTGGTTCTAGGCTTTTCTTCATAGGAACTTCTTTTTCTGTTTTTTTTTTTCTTTTTTCTTTTTTCTTTTTCTCTTTCTCTTTCTTTCCTTTGTTCTCTGTTTCCTTCCTTCTTTCCTTCCTTCCTTCCTTCCTTCCTTCCTTCCTTCCTTCCTTTCTTCCTTTCTTCCTTTTCTGATTCACTCTCCTTACTAGTAATTAGTCTATTTATTTTCTATTTATTCCTGATGCCATTTTAGTAAGTTGTATGTTTCAAAGACATTTTTTTATATCTTCTCAGTTGTCAGTTTCCTGGTGTATAGTTGTTTGTAGTAACCTTGTATGAATTTTTGTACCTTTGTGGTATTCATTGTAATATCTCCCTTTTCACTTATAATTTTGTAATTTGAGTTCTTTTTTTTTCCTGTTAAAATGTATCAATTTTGTTTATCTTTTCAAAGAAACAACTATTAGTTTGGTTAACTTTTCTATTGTTTTTAATTTCTCCATTTCATTTATTTCTGCTCTAATCTTCATTGTTTTCCATTTTCTTTGCTAACTTTGGGCTCAGTTATTTTCTGGTTCATTAAGGATAGAGTTAGGTTATTTATTTGGAATATTTCTTGCCTTTTAATGTAGACATTTATTGGTATGAACTTTCCTCCTAGAAATGCTTTTGCTTCACCCCTTAATTTTTGTAATGTTTCCATTTTCATTTGTCTCAAGGAACTTTTATTCCCCCCATTTTTTTTTGGATTCATTGATTGTTCAGGAATGTGTTATTTAATTTCTGAGTATTCATGAATTTTCCTGTTTTCCTTATTTTCAACTTCTATTGTCTTTTTTTAAAAAAGGTTTTATTTATTTATTTATTCATGAGAGAGAGAGAGAGAGAGAGAGATGCAGAGACACAGGAGACGGAGAAGAAGGCTCCATGCAGGGAGCAGCATGCAGGACTCAATCCCAGGTCTCCAGGATCACGCCCTGGGCTGAAGGCGGCGCTAAACTGCTGAGCCACCCGGGCTGCCCTCAACTTCTTTTCACATCATTGTGGTCAGAGAAAAATATTTGATATGGTTTTAATTTTCTCAAATTTGGTATGGCCTGTTTTATGGCCTACCATATAGTCTATCCTAGACAATGTTCCATGTGCACTTAAGAAGAATGTGTTTGGCTGTTATTGCACAGAATGTTTTGTATACGTCTAAGTCCATTGGGCCTCTAGCATTGTTCAAATCTGCTATTAACTTATAGATTCCTTGGATAATCTACTATTGTTGAGCGTAACATGTTAAAGTCTTTAACTGTTATTGTATTAGTGTTTATTTCATCTCTTACCTCTGTTCTTTTTTGCTTTATTTATTCGGATGCTTTGATGTTGGTTCCATAAATATCTAGTTGTTATATCTTGTTGATGTGTTGACCTTTTTATCATTAAATAATGACCTTTTTGTTCTCTCTTTTTATAGTTTTACTTTGTTTTTTTCTTTTTTTCACATATTTTACTTATTTACTTGAGAGAGGGAGGGAGAGCATGAGTAGGGGTAGAGGGAGAGGGAGAAGCAAATTCCCTGCTGTGGACCCTGGGGATCATGACCTGAGCCCAAAGCATACACTTAATTAACCGAGCCACCCAGGTGCCTCTCTTTTTTATGATTTTAAAGCCTCTTGGTTTGATATAAATGCAGCTATTCCTGCTTTTTTTTCTCATTACCATTTTCTTGAAATATCTCTTCCTTTCCCTTTAGTTGCAGTCTATGTGTGTCTTTGAGGCTAAAATATTAGGTCTTTCTTTCTTTCTCTTTTAAATTCATTTAGCTATTCTGTCTGTCTTGGTTGGAGAAGTATTTACATTTAAAGTAGCTATTGATAGATCAGGACTTATTTTTGCCCTTTAAAAACTTGCTTTTGGGATGCTGGGTGGTCTGTGGTTGAGCATATGTCTTTGGCTCAGGGCGTGACCCTAGGGTCCTGTGATCGAGTCTTGCATCTGGCTCCCCATGGGGAGCCTCCTTTTCCCTCTGCCCATGTCTCTCCTTCTCTCTCCATGTCTAAATGTTTTCTAGTTGCTTTGGAGATGTATTGTTCCATGTTTTCTTTTTTGTTTTAATGTATTTTGGTACTAGTATCCTTTGCCTTCTTTGTCCTGTTCTTTTGTGTGATTGCTACAGTTTTTTCCTTTGTGGTTTTCATGGGCTTACATAAAACATCTTAAAATCACAAACCCTATTTTAAGCTGATAACAACTTTACTTCCTGAAATTCCTAAAGTTGATACTTCTACTTCTTCTCCCCCTCATATTTTAGGTAATTTCTTATAAAATTTACATATTTTTGTATTTGTAACTAATAACAATTACTGTAGTTATTGTATTTTTACTACATTTATTTTAACTTTTAAACTAGAGTTGTAAGTGAATGATGTACCACCATAACCATATTACAGAATCTAACCTTAACTGTTTACTATTACCAGTGAGTTTTATACTTTCTTTTTTTAAACTTTATTTATTTATTCATGAGAGACACACACAGATAGAGGCAGAAACATAGACAGAGAGGTAGGCTCCATGCAGGGAGCCTGATGTGGGACTTGATCCCTGGACTCCAGGATCATGCCCTGAACCACAAAGGCAGACGCTCAACCACTGAGCCACCCAGGCATCCCTATACTTTCTTTTTATATTTTTATAAGGCTTATGTTTTACTTTTACTCAGAATTCCCTTAATTCCCTTAGTGTTTCTTAGAAGGCAGGTGTAGTGGTAATGAACTCCCTCATCTTTTGTTTGGGAAAAGTCTTTATTTCTCCATTGCTAAAGGACAGCTCTGCTGGGTATAGAATTCTTAATTATTCTTCAATATTTTGAATATGTCATCCCATTTTGTCCTGCCCTAAAAAGTCTTTGTTGAGAAATCTGCTTATAGTCATAGAAGTTCCCGTGTATGTACTTTTCTCTTTTTTCCTTAATGCTTTTAAAATGGTTTCTTTGGCTTTGACAATTTAATTGATCCTTTTTGGTACAGCTTTTCTCAAAGTCAGCCTATTTCAGGTACAGCCTTTTTCAAAGTCAGCCTATTTCAAGTCTTTTGAGCCTTATGGTTCTGTATGTTCATTTCTCTTCCCAGGTTTGGGAAATGTTTAACCACTATTGCTTTCAGTTTGCTTCTGCCCTTTCTCATTCTCTTTTCCTGGAATTCCCATTGTATTTATGAGTCCCTTAGGATTTTTTCACTCTTTCTCATTTTATCTTTTTGTTTCTCTGACTGGATAATTTTTCTATGTCTTATATTTTTAGGTCACTAATTCTTTCCTTCTGCATGGCTAAGTGTACTTTTGAAATTCTACTAACTAATTCAGCTCAATTACTATTTTTTTTTACTCTAGGATTTCTCTTTATTTCTGGGTTTGTTGTTTTTTTTTCTGGTTGCTATTTCTTTGTCAAACTTCTTGTTGTTTTCATGGATTATTTTCCTAATTTCATTTAATTGTCTGTATGTTATTGTAGTTACCTAAAGTTAAGAAAATTATTATAAATCTGATAGTTCCTAGATCTTCATTTTTTTAGGGTCAGTTTTTAGAACTTTATTAGATTCCTTTTTTTTAAGATTTTATTTATTTATTCATGAGAGAGAGAGAGAGAGAGAGAAAGATGCAGAGACACAAGCAGACTGCATGCAAGGAGCCTGATGCGGGACTTGAACCTGGGAATCCAGGATCACACCCTGAGCCAAAGGCAGGTGCCCAACCACTGAGCCACACAGGCGTCCCTATTAGTTTCCTTTGATGGTCTCATATTTACTTGGATTTTGTTATCTTTGATTTCTTACATTGGTATCTGCACACTTGAATAATTTGGCTCCTCTTCTAGACTCTATAGATTTGCTTTGGCAGAGATAGATCTTCAATAGTCACCTCAGTTTAAGTCACTGGGCAGGTGGTACCTGCTATTATGGTCTAGTTTTTGGCAAGGCAACTTTCCAAGCTCTAAGTTTGGGTATAGGGAAAGAGGTGGAAATCTGTAGGATGCCCCCCCCCCCCAGTTGCATGAATTTTCCATCTGGCTTACTAGATGGTCTGAACTGGGTACTATATTTAGTAGACAGGGCTGTAAATTCATTTCCCTTCACTAGCAGGGGAGGACCCAGTGTCCGCATGGCTCATTTGAGGGTACCTGAATCAACACAAGAGTGTGCACTGAATTTCTTGGTCATCTGCTCTGCAGATGTAGAAAGCCATGGGCTGTTCTCTCTTTTCAAGTGCAGCTAGAAGCAGAGCTTTTGGATGGCCTGTACAGCAGCTCCCCATGTGGTCTTGTTAAGTTCCCAGGTCACAAAAGCTGAAGGCTATATTAATATAATTGGGGCCATGAATTAGTTTCTCTGCCCAGGAGCAGTGGGAGGGGCACCTTTAAAGGCAATAAAGCTCTTTGTGTGTTATCTTATCCTGACCTGTGTCCCAAGTTCCCTGGCCAAATATGAGCCACTGGCTTTGTTCTGCTCACTGTTGTATATGCCTGTCTGTCTCTTGGCTACAGTATTGCTGGCTTTTTGTAGCTCCCTTTTTTCACCAGCCCTTCTGGTCAGGTGGGGCTGGGAGATGCTATCCTCAGTGGTGGGGCTGTTTTAGTTCCCTTTTCTGAATGGGATGGAGAGGTGCTGCTCCAGGCTTCTCTGCTTTTCTGTCTTTTGACTCAGTAAGAGCCAGAAGCTACTCTCTACCTTGGCTATGAGTTAATTCCTCTGCCTAGGTACAGCAGGCCACCCCTCGACACCTGGTACTGGCTTTGCTCTAGACAGTTAGCTCTGCCTTTCTGCTTATTGGCTTACACATTGTTGGTTACAGAGCTTCCAGATATCCTTGCCAGCCCTTCTGGTCAGATGGGGCCTGGGAGCCACAGTGGGTGTGGCTGTGTTTCAGGTTACTTGCTTGGGTGGGGTTGGGAGGGGTGCCTCCTGGCCTTGCTCACATGTTCCCCAAACGAGTTTTTCTTATGGGTGAGGCCATGATGCACCCTCAGCCTTCACTGTGAATTAATTCCCCTGCCTGGGTGCAGCAGGGGAATTTTTCATACCCTGTACTGGCTTTGCCTCGGGGACTGTCCGAACCACCCACACACCTCTTGGTTGGAGTATTGCTGAGCTATACAGCTTTTAGGTTTTCTTGTCAGTGCCCTCTGGCAAGATGGACCAGAAGACAGTTTCCCCAGCAAATGGAGCTACAACTTCTTGCTTGGATATAGTTTCTAGAGTCAGCAAAACTTGTATGAGAACCCAAATCAAGCAGATATGTACTCCAGTGAGTTCTCTGATCACAGTTTGTCCCACACTTGGTTCTGGTGATGAGCAAAGCTGCTGGTTGGGGCCACTACTTGGATTACTAATCACTTAGGGAGTTGTAGTCATGAATTGCATCTGCCAAGATCTGTGTGTTGGTTATTGCAAGCCTCACAGTTTCCCCTGCAATTCTCATGGCACGAGACCAGAGTAGGGGCTCTCATGAAGTAATCTGCAGTGGTGGTGGTGCTGATTGTCCCCTTGAGTTCGCTTCTTTTGGGGGGAACTGGAGGTTCAGGGAAGACCTTTCCATGTGGTGTTGCTCCTGTCTGGGAGAAAGACAAAGTAGTCAGAAAGGAGTTGCTTCTCTTACGCTTCTAATACAGTCTATCTTGGTCTCTGTGATGCAGGGGATGTTTCAGTATCATCTCTATTCTAGGATTTTCTCAGCTGTGTCTTGTTCATCAGTAGTTGTTTTTCTGAAGGGGAATAAAGCAGAAATGACCTATGTCAGCATCTTGGTGATGCCACTGTCTCTTAAATTTTCAGAGTTAGCAAGAATCTAAATTTATCTTCTTTGGGATACACACATACATACACTATATATTTTGGGCTATATATACACATACATAAATTGTGATATATGTATACACATATTTCCATATATGTATATATGGAAATATAAATTAACTCAGGCTCATCAGGATCTCATAATTATATTTGGATTGTGAAATTTCATTAATGAGTACATGTTAATAATGGTAGTCATGACTATATTTGATTAGGTTAGTTTAAACAGATAGCTTCATATCTTAAGATCAACTGATTAGTAGCCTTAGTTACATTGGCAAAACTCCTTTGCCATGTAACATAACTTAATAATGTTATAACAGCAGGGGTTGGAGAGCATGAGGGCTATGTTACAAATCTGCTTACTGTAATTTAATCGCTGGTCCCTGTGATTCCTCTCATATACAAAATGCATTCAACTTTTCCCATGATTTCCAAGGACCTCACTCCATTATAGCCACAATAAAAAGCCCAAATCTTCAATTAAATCTAGTCTCTCTGTAAGTCTAGAAATCATCACGCAAATTATCAGGTAAATGTAGTATATCTCCTAGACACAATTCCTTCCATCTGTTGACCTGTGAAATTAACTATAGAAGTTATCTGCTTCCAAAATTCTTAACATATAATCATAAGATTGACATCAGGATAACACCTGACATTTTAGTTAAAAAGGAGA